>NW_004444106.1:5305655-5345329 GCF_000243295.1 Trichechus manatus latirostris | reverse complement strand
AAAAAAAAAAAAAAAAAAAAAAAAATCCCTGGAGTTTAGTCAAAATCATACTACCACCCTCTTCACTAAAATCTAGTTAGAACAGGTGGGCTCAAAAGTATAACTTACTCATACCTGTGCCTCTACTCCCAACTCCCAACCTTCACTCACTCAACAAACACTTCATCTGATCCTAACATGTTAGATATTGTGCCAGGCGAGAAACACAAAAAATGAATAGGATATGGTCCCTGCCTTCAGAATCACCATTCACTGGGCGATGGGTTTTGGATCCAGCCACAAAAATTCATGGCATCAATGTCACACTCAGTCAAGCATCCTGATGGGGTCAGGGAAGCAGAAGTGGACAGAATATAGAAAGATAAAGTCAGACAGGAAAACAGAGTCAGCTGTGTGAGAATCAAGTGCAAGAGAAGACTTGAATTTTAAGCAATTTATATAGATGGTCATCCTAGGGGCACAGGCCTCTTTCCAGGACCCTGGGTTTCACCTTACCTGGACGACAGGCCCCATGATGGATCAAGATTAAACCCACAGCAACATCAAAGGTAGTGGTGGTGCCCACAACAGCCTCAAATATCAGCTGAAGGAAAGGAGGTAGAGAGAAGGAAAAGAGAAATGAAAATGAATTCCTGGCAACTCAATGACTCTGCTGGGCCTGGAGACTGTCCTCTGTCAAAATGGCACCTTGTTCTGGCCTCAACAGTCCAGCCCTACTTCTTCCCTTTCAGGAGCCAAAGATCCTCCTCTAAAACACTAAGTTCATCTCTTCCATGCCCTCTTTCCAGCTTTCCATCTTCTCAGCACTTGTTGTCCTTCCTATCCCAGGGATCATGTCCCCCCCTCACCACACCCTGCACAGACACACACACAGCCCACTCTCTCCGTCTCTTACCTGCATGGGCTGTTGACGTCCTGAAGGGATGGTGATGGAGGCCTGCTGCCAGGCAGGGTTCTGAGACCCCACATGGCTCCAGAGAGAACTCGTGGCATTACCTCCAGGAGTACCCAGCAGAAGCTTGAGCACAGCATGCTCTCCGGGGTCATATAAGTGGTAAGTAAACTCCACGCAGATTGCCTCAAGGGCACAGAAGAACCTGCTCACTAGTCTGACAGGCTGCCTCATCTGGGAGAACTTGTCAGGCTTGAGGTAGATGTAGTGACGATTCGCTGGGCAAAAGGAGGGAACAGGCAAGGTGAGAAACCCTGGCAGGACATTCCCATTGCTGCTTTAGCAACTCCTTGATTTCCAAATAGGGGCCTAAGGCAGGCACCCAAACTCCCCGCTCCCCACATTGTAGCACTGTTTACTGCTCCTTTTGCACCTCTAACTCAAGAAGGCAGGATCGGAAAGAAAATGAGAACCAAACCAACAAACGTTTGTCAGCTGCACCAGTAAATGAGTTGACTGAAAACGAGATGGTAGATTTTGAAGTCTTCGGCTCAGGGAAGTGAGATGCCTGGCTTTTGTGGGGGTTTCAGTGATCCCACAACCACAAGAATCCTCAGCTGACTCTATCTATGTCATCTCCACAGCTCTGGCGACTTGGTAGTTTCCCAGTAATCACCTGCTGACTGATCTTCACCACCTACAACATCCTCTCTACCGACACTTCCTCCATCAATCATACCTGCCAGGCCCATAGCTGGGAGCAGATTCAGTGATTCATTGGCTTGAGGGGTTCTCAAACTCCTCACCTCCATTAGGGGAACCTCCAGAGGGGCCTGTGCCCTGGGTGGAAGTATTTCTACTTCCCCGGGTCCAGTGTCCACCATCTCTGGATACCTGCATCCAGTCACAGAAGGGATGGGCATCATCTTCAAAGTCACACTGAGGAAAGCTCTCTGAAGGATCAAAATGGGAGATTGCAGAAATTTTGACCATGCTCTCCATTCCTACCCCACCTCACCCCTGATTCAGAGACAATCTGGGCCTCTCAGGGCCCTGCTCTTACCTCCACAGGGAGCGATGGTGATTGCATCCACAGCCACAGCTGGCTCTGGGATTGCTCCAAACACACCCACTATGATGAACTAAACAGAAGGAGAGTGGGCCAGGAGCAAGCACACAGTCCAAACCCCCAAGCCTCTGGTCTGACAACTCCATTCTGAGAGCCAGGCACCCTGATCCCCATGCCCAGACCCTCAATTCATTTCAACACTGGGAGCGCCTGCCATGTGCAAGGAAACCGACCCCTTGTTCCTCTGTACCTGTATCTGCCCCTGGCTTGTATAATTGACAGAAACGGGCTGCCAGTTGGGTCCAGGCTGTCCTGAGAAGAGAGTGTGTTTCTGGATGCTGCCTGCAATGGAAGGAATCAGAGAGAGAAGTAAGATTAAGGAGAATGGGAAATGACTTCAAATCTATCCCCAGAAGGTCAAGTAGCAGAATACCTGGGGTATCCTCCCCCAAATGCAAGCATACCCTTCTTACTGTCCTAGCACCTTTATCTATTTTTCCAGAATCCAGGGTCCCTCCAGCTCCCCAATTCCAATCTATGGAATAATCTCTCACATATTCCATACTTCTCTAGACCCTGAGGGATGCCCCATGTTTCCGCCTCAAGCCAGCCTCGGGAGATGGGCCTCAGAGGTACAGTATAAATCCCGTGAGTTCCCCGCTCTAACCCAAGGGTGCAGCCTTGACCATGAGGGCTGCACCGATAGCCCGGGCCCGGAGGATGTAGTGGAAGGAGAGGCTCAGACAGCCAGAGGACTCGCTCAGCGGGCTCAGGAGGATTGATTTCTGCCCCGATTTTGCATCCTTGGGGTCCAGGAGCATGTAGGAGCCATCTGGGAAGGAAAAGAGAGACAGGTAAGGTGGGGTGTCTGGAGTTGGCGGAGTACGGCAGCAGGGACAGGGATATGGGGGCATCTGGCTCTAAGGAGCCCCAACACCTGCCCAGAGGCAGCAGCGCTGAGGAACCTACACCTGCCTCACAGACGGATTGAGAGTCAATCCCCCCGGAAGTGCATGGCAGGGCTGGGTAAGGACACAGGCACCACCATGTACAACGCGGACCTCCTCTCAGAAGCAGCAGCTAGAAGGCCCTTGTCCTTTCAGTTCTGACTTTTTTAGGTTCCCTAAAGTCAAAGGAAGGAGCCCTGGTGGTGCAATGGTTAAGTGCTCGGCTGCTAACTGAAAGGTCGTCAGTTCGAACCCACCAGCCGCTCCGCGGGAGAAAAGACCTAACCATTTGCTTCCCTAAAGATTACAGCCCAGGAAATCCTATGGGGCAGTTCTACCCTGTCCTATAGGGTCGCTATAAGTCCGAATCTACCGGATGGCACACAACAAGAGTCAGAGACTCTTCCTTTTCTTGCCCCACTGGACATAGCAGATTCACTCACACAAAGGCGTAAGGGCCTGGCGTATACTGAAAAGTGCCCCCGCCCAGACAGCCAATCAACCTCGACCTTGCTCCCTGACGCAACTGGTAGCCAGGGCTATAGTTTAAGCTGCCGCTGCCACGTGGGAAGCGCCCTAGCGCGCCAGACAGCGCTTGGCCCAGCTGTGTGAGCGATGTGCGTGAGGCACAAGGCAGGGACGGTGGCCAAGGGAGGAGAGAAGAGAAGAAGGCTGAAAGAGAGGGGATGGCGGGAGTGGGGAAGAAGAGAAAGGAGAGTAAACAACTGGGAAAGAGGAGGGACGGGGAGCAAAAGGAAGTGGTAAAATGGTGAAAGAGAAAACAAGGCGTGGTGATGTTGGCACGGATGAGAAATGGGAAAGAAGGGGGAGGAGAAGGGAAGGATACCAGAATATAGGGAAGTGATCAAGGTTGAAAAGGGAAGGGAGAGAAAGGGAAAAAATGAAAAATCAGCCGACACTGGAACTCGGTGCTAAATGCTGGGGAATGCAGAGATGGCCTGGGGGCCTCCTTCCAGGGGCATAGGATGAAAGTGGGGTGGGGGAGGGCTCTCCAGACCTTGCAAGAAGGCAACCCTCAGGCGGCAGGAAAGATCCAAGGAAGGAGGGCATAGAGTTGGCGTGGACCGAAAGGGCTTATGGAGTGGCATGAGAGAAAGATGGAGAAAAGAAAATAGGAAAATGAGAAGGTGAAATGAAGGGAGAGGATTGAGAATTGAGAAGCACAAAGGAAGAAAGAAGCGATATGGACAAGGAAAGGGAACTAGGGAGCCTGATCCTCTACGCGTGAGCCACAGTGTTGTGTGGGAAAGGATTGACGGAGGAGACGGATGCTGTGTGGGAGAGAAAGGAGCTGACGAGCGGGGAAGGGAGGAAGGAGGGAGGAAAAAGGGAGGAAGGAAGGAGGAAAAAGGAAGGAAGGAAAGGAGAGGAAAGAAGGAAGGACAGGAGGGAGGGGTCAATGGTAGAAAGCCTGGCAAGGGTACAAGAAGGAGGTGAAAAGGAAGCTGGGGATAAACATGGGTGGAAAAGAAGAGGCAGAAAGAGTATCACCTGGATTATTGCAAAATCCTCCTAAAGGACCTCCCTCCATCTAGCCTAGCCTGTACCCTCCAGTGGATTCTCAACACAAAAACATGGTGATCCTTTTAAACCTAAGTCAGATCAAGTCACTCTTCTCCTCAAAGTCCCGCAAAGGCTCCCATTCACAGAGTAAAAGCCACAGCCCTGACAGTGGCCTTCAGGGCTTCGCATGATCTACCCCTCCCATGATGCCTCTGAGTCCATCCTCTATCATGCTCTCCTTCACTCATCCCATCCCAGCCACCCTGGCTCCTTGCTATTCCTCAGACCCTGCCAGGCCCACTGCTGCTACCTCAGGGTCTTTGCATGGCTGCCCCCCTGCCTGGAATGCTCTTCCCCCAGATATCTTCATGCCTCACTCCCTGTTATGGATTGAATTGTGTCCCCCCCAAAAATGTGTGTCAACTTGGGTGGTCCGTGATTCCCGCTATTGTGTGATTGTCCACCATTTTGTCATCTGAGTGATTTTCCTATGTGTTGTAAATCCTACCTTTATGATGTTAATGAGGTGGGATTAGCAGCAGTTGTGTTAATGAGGCAGGACTCAATCTACAAGATTAGTGTTTTAAATCAATCTCTGTTGAGATATAAAAGAGAGAAGCAAGCAGACAGACAGGGGGATCTCATTACCACTAAGTAAGAAGATCCAGGAGTATGCGTCCTTTGGACCCAGGGTCCCTGCCATGAAAAGCTCCTAGACCAGGGGAAGATTGATGACAAGGACCTTCCCCCAGAGACAACAGAGAGAGAAAGCCTCCCTTTGGAGCTGGTACCCTGAATTCAGACTTCTAGCTTCCGAGACTGTGAGAGAATAAATATCTCTTTGTTAAAGCCATCCACTTGTGGTATTTCTGTCATAGCAGCACTAAATAACGAAGACACTCCTTCACCTCCTTCAGGTTTTTGTGCCAATGTGACCTGAAAGAGACCCACTCTAACCTACTCTAAAATTTGCAACCCACTCCATCCTTGTGCTCCCAATCCGTTTACTTTACTCAACTTTTTATTTTTCAACAGCACTGCTCACCTTATGACTGACTACGTAATTTACTTATTGTTTCAGTAAACAGACCTGTTTCGTACACTGATGTATCTCAAGTGCTTGGAACATTGCCTGGCACGTGTAGGTGCTCAATAAACGTTTGTTGAATAAATGAATGAACGAAGGAATGAAGAAAGAAAGGTGCTAGGAAAAGGAGGCGAGGGGCAGGCTGTGCTGGGTCTGCCAGGTAGAGTCTGCAGGGTGGCAGTGGTGGGAGCTGGGTATGGGCTTGGAGGTTGCTTCTGCCTTGAAACTTGTGCTAATAGAGGTTTGAGGTTGCTAGGTTTCTCCCCAGACTTCCTGAGGATTACTGTTGGGTTGAAAAGCAAACATCGTATGCTCCTGCATAGGTCACTCCCTCCTGTCCCGTTGCTGTCAAGTCGATTCTGACTCATAGTGACCCTATAGGATGGAGTAGAACTGCCTCATAGGGTTTCCAAGGAGCGGCTGGTGGATTCAAACTGCCGACTTTTTGGTCACTAGAAGCCCTGAACTGCAGGTCAAAGGATGGAAGCATGACCGTTACTCACTACCAGGCCTGGAGAAGTCTCCCACAGGCCCCACGTTGGGGTCCCCCGATGACCCCGTCTTCTGGACCCATTTGGCCCCAGTGGGGGTTGGGATCCAGCTCCAGCCACAGAGGTCATTTGAAGTGTCAAAGTTGCAGGTTTGCATCACACAGACTGAGGGGAAAGAAAGGAGGGGAGGACTTAGCTCAGTAAAGAATGCCTCCATCTGGAGTTGGAATACTGAGTTCAAATCTGGGTCCCGTTGTGAGCCTAGCGAGCTTTTGAGCAGATATGGCCTCCCTGCCTACTGGCTGTATTCCTGGTGCAGGTTACTTAACCTGACTAAGCCTCAGTTCGTCATCCGTAAACTGGGGATAACAGTGCCCACCTCATCGAGTTGTTGCTAGGTGTAAATCAGATAATATATGTTCAGCATCTAGTATTGTGCTGGTGTTCAATAAGTGTTGGCTCCTTTCACCTAGCTTCTGGAGTTTCTTTTGAATTCCCTCCCCGTACATCTCTGACTTCAGTTTAGAAAGCTAATCTGGATGGATGTGGGGTACCAGCTAGGGTGGCCGAATGTTCCAGTTTGCCCAATGGTTTCCCGGTATGCAGGACTTTCAGTGCTAAAACCAAGATAGTTCAGGGCAAACCCAGACAGCTGGTCACTCCACAACAGGGATCAGTACAAGCCTATGTTAAAGCAGAACCTCTCCAGATGTAGCTGCTTGAGGTGTTGAAGGTGTGGGGTGTGGAGAGAGAGAGGAGCAGGTAGCCCCAACTCTATGAGAAACCAGAGTCATGGGCCCTGAGCTACTCCTGCCACCCTGGGGCACTGGTGGAGGTGGGACAGGGGCTTACCCTGATGGCAGGCGCCCTGAAGGACAGAGAGGGCGTCCAGGGCGATGTTCAGGTAAGCGGTGCTTCCCCTCACTGCCTCAAACATCAGCTGCAGGAGGAAGAAGGGCCACCAAAACACTCTGAGCCTCTTGGCCTGGCCTCCTGCCCTCTGCCTCTGTTCCCAGGCTCCTTCCTAAATTCAGATGGCCCTGCCCCCAGCGCCCTCTCCTTGCTGCAGCCCTCCCCAGGCCCCCCAACACCAAGATTCCCGCTGGGGCCCCTGGCTTTGCCCTTGACCTCACCCGGCCGGGCCGGGCAAGCCCCGCGGGCACGGTGACGGCAGTGGGCATCCAAGAGGTGCTCTGGGTGTTTCTGTGCTTCCAGAGCAGGCGGGGGCGCCCTCCCTGGGTGCTGGGGAGCAGCAGCAGTTTGAGCTGGGCACCCCACGACAGCCCGAACATGTGGTAGGCGAAGTGCACGCACAGTGGCCCAGCCTCCCAAACGGTGGGGCTGCGCAGGCGGGCCACCCCGCCCTGGCGGAAGGCGCGCGGGTCCATGTGCAGGTAGTAGCCCTCTGCGGGAGGGAGGCAGAGTGCAAGCTTGAGGCCCGCCACCCTGAGGGTGCCCCTCCCACCCCCAGCTTCCAGCTGCCCCCTCTTCCCTTTGTCCAGATCTGCCAGCGCCCAGCTCCCAGCTCCCTCGCCACCCACTCACTTTCCTCCCTAAACCAAAGGGTTACCACAGGCCCCTCACCTTTGTTGGGGTACCCCCCAGGGGGCCCAGTGGTGTCATTGTGCTCGGACCCCTTGGTTCGAGTCCAGTCCCCATCATCTGCAGACACTTGGGTCCAGTTGCAGAGGGGGTTAGAGTCATCCTCAAAATCACACTGGGTGAGAACAGCTGGAGGAAAGAGGCGCTGTGAGGCCAAGGGGAAGGGAGAGGGCAGGTGCCAAGCTCCACTGGGGGCTCTTAGGAGGAATTCAGGGCTGGAGGGTGGGGTGAGCAGAATGACTAGGTCAGAGATCAAAAAATAGAGCCCAGGGGGGCTGAGTTCAGCTGGGTGGACAGGCTTTGCCTGGGCAGACACGTCTGACTGTTGTTTTTGAATAGTTCCCCATATTTCCTACCACCCCAATCATCTAAGGTGTATGTCATTGTCTGTGCCCAGGGCACTTGGGGAGGCCTCCCCTGAGCTCGGGACTTGGCGGGAGGTAAGGTCTGAGTTAGTTTCCAACTCACAGCTGTTGCCAGAGCGGCGAACCACCGGCTTCCAGTCCAGAGGTGTCTCTCTCCTTGGGGTTGATTTAGAGAAGGAGAAAAAGTAATACTTGTCACTCTCAAGAGTTAGAGGGCTGGACAATTGTGAGCTTTTTGAGTGCTAATTTGTGTGTGAGTTTTCTTTTCTTTTTGTTTGTCTATATTGTGTTAATGTGCTAATGCTGTTGAGTCTGACTCATAGCGACCTTATAGGACAGAGTAGAACTGCCCCCTAGGGTTTTCAGGGCTGTAATCTTTACAGAAGCAGATGGCTACATCTTGCTCCAGTGGAGCTGCTGGGGGATTCAAACCAGCAAACTTTTGGTTAACAGCTGCGTGCTGTAACCACTGCGCCACAAGGGCTCTTTCATGTTTTATGCAGTGAATATTTATTACTTGTTTTCTTTAAGTTTTTCAGAAAGGTCACCCACAGCTTCCTCACTTTAAATTCTTATCGCTCTCCTAGAAAGTGGCCCCTCTGAGCTCCGCACATCCCCCCAGGTGCCCTGAATGTCCTGATCATCAGTCTCACACAAGGAGGGACGCATCTCGCCACCTAGAGGGATTCTCATGAGGTATTTAAGAGGCTTACACCCTGGGGAGCTCCTTCTGTAGGGGTTGAGCTCTTTTTTGAGCTATAACCCAAAGTTTTCCCCATAGAACAAGGACTATATCCATCCCATGTTGCCAGGTGGGTGGTGGGTGTGGTATTTCATCCGCTACATGCAAATGAACATATAATGCATAACTTAGAGGAACTAGCCCCTGGCCTCCCCTCATCACCTTACGAATTCCACAGAGAAGCCGGCTGCCCCTCCCCAGGTGGTGTGGGCCACATAGAATAGCCCTTTGTTTTATTTATTCAAGTTCTCCTTGTTCAAATTCCCCCAAACAAGCTCCAGGACACCAAGCCATCTATCATTGCTTGCTGCCTCCTGCTTGTAGTCTCTCTTATCACTGGGTCTAACCTGGGCTTGTTCATTTTCTTAGCGCTTGAACTCTCTGTCCTCCCCTCCCATCCTCAGACCTGCCTCCCTGCCTCTGACCCCTCCCTTGCTCCTCGTGTTTCAGCTGTCCTGGCCCCACTGTTTCTCCCACCCAGAACCTGCCCCTCAGATTCAGGCTCTCGGACTGTGGGGCTCTCCCCATTCCTGTTCACTGGTCCTCTTCCCCTCCTGTGGGCTCCCTGCCCTTCTCCCTGGGGCTCTGCCTTCCTCCAGCCTTGCCTCTGCTCTTCCTCAGAGCCACCCCCAATCGCAGTCTGCACCTGGTTTATCGTTACTCCCCGAGCCCCGCTTACCAGACAGGGGCAGGCTTGTGGCCCTGGCCCCAGGCAGCCCCCAGCAGCAGCACCAAAGTCCAGACTGAAGGCGCCATGAGGGACCTCAGAGACAGCTCTCAGGGGAGAGGGGGAAGGGCACAATGAAGAGCCTGGGCCACTTTTATCTACCCCTGACCCTCCTCGCTTGACATCCCTCCCATAATGCCATGGAAAATAGACAACTAAGAAAAAAGAAAAAGCTCTGGGAAATTAAAGCTTGACAGTTAAAATTTAAAGTCCAATAGGAGAGTTATATATGAAATCAAGGGAAGAAAAACAAGAGAGAGAAAGAAAGGGAAAGAAATTGAGAGAAAAGAGACTTGGAGGATCAATCCAGGAAGTCTAACATCCAATAAAAAGAGTTCAAAAAAGAAAAAGAGTTCAAAAAAGAAAAAGAGAACAGAGGAATGGGAATTAGTTTTAAAAACTACTAGAAAATGTCCCGGAACTGAAATATACAATCCATTAAAAGGTGGCTAGTACAATGAATGCAAAGCGACCCATGGAAGACTTGATGAAATTTCAGAATATCAGGGGTAAGGAGCAGGTCCTAAAAACTTTCAGATAGAAAAGAAAACAGGTCACATACTAAGGATCAGGAATCAGCATGGCAGCAGGCTTTTCAATAGCAACCACGGATTCTAAAGGACAATGGAATTTTGCAGAATTCCAATGGAAAATCATTTCAAACCTAAAATTCTGTAGTTGGCAACAGAGGCAAAGGCGACTGAAAGGTCTGGTAAAGTGAGGACTGCAAATGTCTATTGGCAAAGATTTCCAAGAGACAAGTCACAGAGGAAGAAATAAAATAGCCAGGAAACATTTAAAAAGATGTTCTGCTTCACTAGTAATAAACCAGTTGCCGTTGAGTCGAGTTAATTCTGACTCACGACAACCCCATGCGGGTCACAGTAGAACTGTGTTCCATAAGGTTTTCAATGGCTGGGTTTTCGGAAGTAGATTGCCAGTAGTAACGGAAATACTAATCAAAACTACAACGGTCCCACTGACAAAAATTGAACAGATTGATCGTATTGAGTGTCGGCTGGGATGCAGGTAGACACACGCAAATACATTGATGATAAGACTATGTGTTGGTGAAAACTGCTTGGAAGTTTGGAAGGCAACTTGACAGTGATCATTAAGCTTTCAAATGTGCATATCTTTTGACACAGTATATTCTTTCTAGGAATCTTCCTACAGAAACACACGTGTGTTCACACAAAGATGTACCTTAGAGATGTTCGTTGCAGTATTGTTTAAATAGGAGAAGAAAAAAAAAATCGAGATTACCCAAATGTTTACCAGTAGATATATGATGGAATCATATTCCCCTTGCCGTTGAGTCAATTCCGACCTGTGGCGACCCTATAGGATGGAGCAGAACTGCCCCACAGGGTTTCCAAAGCTGCAACCCCAGTGGCGTGGTGATTAAGTGTACGACTGCTAACCAAAAGGTTGGCAGTTCGAATCCACCAGGTGCTCCTTGGAAACTCTGTGGGGCAGTTCTACTCTGTCCTATAGGGTGGTTATGAGTCGGAATCGACTCGACGGCAATGCGGTTAATCTTTACGGAAGCAGATTGCCACATCTTTCTCCTGTGGAGTGGCTGGTGGGTTCAAACTGCTGACCTTTCATTTAGGAGCCCAGCACTTAACCACTGTGCCACCAGGGCTCCTTTGAATCATATAATATTAAGGCATATTATTCATATTAAGGAATATTATGCAGGTATTAAAAAGAATGGGGGTAGATCCATATATTCTGATGGTGGAAAGAACTTGTAGGCATATTATTAAGTGAAAAAAGCAGGTCACAGAAAGAAAACGTTTATAATATGCTGCCATTTATGTAAACTCCCACAGTAAAGGTAGGTATTTAGGTACATATATTTAGGTAAAGATATAGAGAAAGGACTAGAAGAACACACAGCTTAACAGTGGTTAAGTGGTTAACAGTGGTTACCTCTGCAGAGGGGCGGGCCTGGATTTTCATGTGACCTGCTTATTTATGCATTGTGTGAATCTCATACAGCAAGAATGTGTCAGTGAGTTCCTTGTGTAATAAATTTGGGATGACATTAGAGACCTTAATGAGAGCCATCTGAGGGGCTTGGCTAAGAGGAAGCCAGCCTGGAAGGTTTGAGGAGAAAGTGGAAGTTGAAGGAAGGGACAACATTTTAGAGCTATTGGCTGTGAAGGGGAGGAGACCTGGAGAGCAGATACAGAAATTGGGGGCAAGGTAAGTTTTCTTTCCAAGGTGAGAGAAATTTGAGCCTGTGTAAATGTACACGGGAAGGGCCCCAAGGCTAGAGAGAGATGAGAAAAGAGCTCCTGAGAAGGTGGGTGGAATAGTCCAGAATACAGAGAGCAAGAGGGAGCAGCCAGTGGCACTGGAATGGAAGGGACTGGGGAGGGGACCGTGCAGGTGTTATCTGTGAAGAAGGAGGCGAATGGAGAAGGCACCATTGGAAAGAAGGCCATGGCAGTACCCATATTAGGCCGAGCTCCACGCCAATCCTGCAGGCAGCCAGCTCACGCCTACCTTCCTGCCTGCGCTAATGCCATCCCTCTCTTCTCCACCCCGCCCTACCCCACCTTATTCCATATTTTACAATTCCTTCAAGACTTCACTCCAAGCCAGCTTTCCTCAGGTGGGCAGACAATGACAGCTCAGATGGGTCCAGAGCTTTGGTGAGGGGAGCTTGTGGAAGGAGTAACTGACCCTTCCCTGGTGAAAGGAAGGGTTTTTCTAAAGCACAAAGCCATGTTGATTTGGCAAGAAGGAGTAGAGAGGAGCACTCCAGGCAGAGGGAATATGCAAAACTCAGAAACTTGGGGGAAGAATGGCACTTTGGGTGTGCGTGTGGGTGTGTGTGAGTCAGATATTAGAGTGGAAGAAGGCAGGGACCTTGTCTTGGAGAAGCTTGAATGCCATGTTGTTTTTAGAGGCTGCCAAGCAGTTTCCGACTCATAGCAACCCCATGTGACCGAGTAGAACTGCCCCATACTTTTGTTGTTGCCCCATGAGGTTTTCTTGGCTGTAATCTTTATGGAAGCAGATCGCCAGGTCTTTCTCCTGCGGAGGGGCTGGGTTCACACCACCAGCCTTATGGTTAGCAGCTAAGCATTGAACTGTTGTGCCACCAGGGCTCCCTAATGCCATAAGTGTTGAGAATCCCCAAAAAGTTCTTGCAGTGGGGGTAACTCGATCCCACTTGCGTTTCCAAAAAGGCAGCTCTGGCAGGTGTGTGGAGGATGGGCTCAGGAGGGGGCTGGCCAGAGCTGTGGAGCCTGAAGAGGCAGGTGAGAGATGATGGTGCCAATGCCGACTAAACTACCTGAATCTCACACCCTCATCATTGCAAATATTCTTGTCTTCATTTTCCGTGTGTGGAAACTGAGCTCTGGAGAAATGAAGCAGAAGAGCACAGTGCTGATTCCAAAGCCCACGACACCAGGGTCCCGTGCTGTGTTCTGCTGAGTCCCTCAGTTCTGCTGAGGCACCCCAGGCTGTTGGGGCATCCAAATGAGCGAGGTCACACCCCAGCCGCAGCAGCTCTGCTTTTCAGTTTTGTAAATGGCAAGTCTACATAATATTTCAACAGAAGGAGTGGTTTTGTCACCTTAAAAACTCCCATTGCAACAGATACTGGTGATGGTTGCACAACACGATTAGAGAAATTGTATACATAAAAAATATTAATTTGGTGAATGTGTTATATATATATTTACAACAATAAAAAAAAATACCATTGGCTTTCTCTGCACACACAGGGCTGTACTTAGGCTGGAGGGTTTGAGCTCAGAGTTCCCAGATCCCACTACACGCAGGGGTGCCTAGAAACCTTAGGTTTCATTCCCTTCACCTCGGCAGCCCCCCACTAACACCTCTGTGGCCAGGGCACCTGGCCTTTGCCGCTGACAAGTGGCAGAGGCTCCTGGGTCAACTTTTTCTCATGCGCTGTCTAGCCACGCACAGGTATTGAGGCGAGAAGTCGTAAAGCCCCTATGCAGTGCTGGGGACTCCTTCTGCCCAAATAGGGCTGGAGAGCGGCATCGTGAGACATCAACAGTCAACCCAGGAAGAGAGACCCTCTTCTTATGTCAAAGCCGAGGTTACAAAGGATGCCCATCCCAGACCCTGATCCCCTCTTCCTTCATAGCAGGTTTACAGAGCTCTCACCAGAGTGCACAGAGCCAAGAAATGGTTAACGCAGGGCACAGCAGCATAAGACAGTTGACCCACAGCCCCTGTAGTTGGGCAATAGGTCTCCTGAGAGCTGCTTTTGCTGACCTCCATTTGGCACCACAGGGCTGGGCTGTCACAGCTTCACTCTTGCCCAGAGGTGGGGGTTGGGAGCTGTCTTCATTTCCTAGGGCTGCTTCCCCAAATTACCACAAACTGGGTGGCTTAAAACAATAGAAATTCATTCTGTCACAGTTCTGGAGTCTGAAATCAAGGTGTGTGCAGGGCCATGTGCCATCTGAAGGCTCTAGGGGAGAATCCTTCCTTGCCTCTTCCAGCTTCTGGTGGTTCCTGGCAATCCTTGCCATTCCTTGGCTTGTAAGCTGCACTGCTCCAATCTCTGCCTCCATCTTCACGCGGCGTCTTCCCTCTGTGTCTCTATCTCTGTGTGTCCTCCTCTCTTCTTAGAACCATGTCAACCATATTGGATTTAGGGGTTCATCTTAACTAATTACATCTCCAAAGACCCTATTTCCAAATAAGGTCACATTCTGAGGTTCCAAGTGGACAGGACTTTTGAGGGGACACTATTCAATCCAGCACAGAAGCTCAAGGCAGGACAGGAAGAGCAGGGGTGGAAGGGAGCCACTGGGCTCTGCACTGTGGGGAGCCAGGAAAGGGCAGGGCCAGAGGGTTTGTCACTTGACAGGACCAGCAGCTGCAGGCACACATGTGAAAGGCCCTGGGATGTGGAAAACACCTGGGACTCATCCTGAGACCCGAAGCCCAGTTCTGGCTTCTCTGTGTGCCTTTGGGTGCTTCTTTCACCCTCTCTGGGCTTCAGTTTCTTCATCTGTAAAATAGACAGGGGAGACTGAATCAGCACAGCCAAGGGTTTTTCGAAAATCAGAAATCCATATGTGTGTGGATCACATGATTTTTAAAAAACAATCAATTTTTAAAAATCAAGCAGGGAATTCATAGACATTTGGGTATGACTCACATACATAAGTTAGAAAACGTATGTATTTCTTTGCCAATAATCTTTCATAATGTCCCATAATGGAATTTTAGTGGAATTAGCCTTGAACAGACGAAAATGATAGGACTAACGTTCAGCTTAGATTCCGAGGTCTAAGAGACCCCACTTAGTTAACTCAATTCCAACAGCAATCCTCTCCTGTGGGAGAGCAGTGGACTGAAGTGTTCCAGTGGACTCCTAGGCGGCCTGTGAGCTGGGGTCAGGCAGGTGTATTTGATCAACCTGATGCTCAGGCCCAGGGAAAGAATTCCAGTCAGAGCACCCAAGGTCAGAGGTCAAGGCGGAGAGCTGTTGGCCCCCAGTGCTGGAAGACTAGGGGTGGGGGGTGGGGAGGAGAGGTGGTAGGGCACCTTCTGCTTACCTAGGGAGGGAAGTGGGAGCTAGGAGGAAGGAATTGGTAGCTAGGGGTGGATGGGCCTAATGCCTTGCTGGCCGCAGCTGCTTCCTCCCACCTGCCCACTCCCCTGTGATCCTGTGCTTCAGGTAGAAGAGGGACCCTATAGTCCAGAAGCCTGGCTTTTAGTCCTGACCCTTCCTCTTAGTGTTTTATGATGTGGGCACAGCCCATAATCTCTCTGGACCTCAGTTTCCTCATCTGCAAAATGGGAATGTTTTACAGCCACTGCCTTCCTTATGATGTTAGGAGAACAACTGAGAGAACAGACTGGAGAGCACCTTGTAAATCACAAAGCTCTTCACAAACAGAAGGCGTGGCTGCCATTAAACGATTATGTAACCTGCTGACTCAGAACTGTGCTGTGTTGGCTTTTGTCCCTGTCTGGAAGTCAGAAAGCTGGCTCCATCACTTACCTCCCGGAACTTACTTTCCTCATCTGACAAATGGGTGATAGCTTTTGTACTCCAGCCTCAAGGAGTTGTGAGAATTACAGAAGATTATGTAGGTGCCAGAGATCTAATGTGTTGTTCATAATAATAATAATACAGAACAAAGTTCACACTCCTGGCCTGCACTTGAAGAGCCTCTGAAATCTGGCAATGCTCTCCTACTGTAACCTTGTCTCTTAGCAGGGACTCTGCCTGCCCAGGTTGTTCTTATGATGTGTCCTTCCTGGGACTCTCACACCACGCATCTCAGCACTCAGCCACATGCCAAGCTGACTGTGTCTAACTTAATGCCCCCAGTACCCTGCCCACTCTTGGAGGACATTGGGTTGTGAGCATCTCAATGACATAAATTGAGTGTCATTTCATGTTTCCCAGCACTTAGTGCAAAAGCAGATACACAGTAGGCACTCCAGAAATGGGCAATAAATGAAGGCTGTTTCAGATGTTTCTAATATACTCACCCTTCACACCTGGCCCAGAAGTGGTCTTATAGTTCGGGTTCAAAACTACGATTTTTAAAATTGAAAGCAGTAAGAAGTCTGAAGTTAGGGAATGAGGTCAGTGGCCCTGAATCCTCGGGAAAAAGAGCCAGGTGCCTGATGAAGAGATGTCTAGGCCTTAGGCAGGAAGTCAGGCTAAGAAGTGGACAGGCGTTGGGGTTAGGAGGCCTGAATCTTGGGTCCAGGTCTTAGCTCTGTTGTTTATTAGCTGGATTCCTTGGGCTTCAGAACAAGTCTCTTAGTTTCAATTTCCCCAGCAAGAGAAGGAGATTCCCACTTTACTGGTTCACAGCGGTGGTGCAAAAATCAGATGCCGTATGTGGAAACCACAATATAATTTTTTATTGAAATTTATGAGGTCAGAGCCCTAAGGATTCTATTATTTGTAGATTTCTCCAACAGTTCCAAATATGGCCTGCAGAGGGCACTGTAGCCCCGGAGCCGGTTTGCCCAGAGTGGAAATTCTCCTTTGGGTCCGCCCGCTTACTCTCTCCTCGCGCCACAGCTCCACCCCTAACCCGCACGCCTATACTCTCCAACAACCCTCGCCCCAACCTGCCCACAATCTCTCCTGCTGCGGATTGCAAAACATTTTCTCCCTTTGCACATTTGCAGAAGCACGGGTCATTTCTCTTTTGTGATATAAGCATGACTGATCCCTATCTATAGGAGAATGGCTGGAATTGGGGTCCAGATAGCTTTGTGACATCTTTTGCTCGCTGTGCAGATCTTGCCTGGGTGGTACTTTCCGCTGAGATATTACTTCTGGGAAGGAACTCGAAGTCAGTTATCAGAGTAAAGGGGAAAGTTATAGAAGTATGAATCAGAAGTGGAGGTTGAGTTAGTTTGTTCTGTGTGTCCCCCTTCAGGGGAGTAACGGCGGTGGGGGTTATGTGGAGAGAACAAGCGTATGAGGGAAGGCGTGAATGCTGGGGAAATTGGGGGCTCCTGTTTTCTTGGCCTTGGACGGGTTACTTTACTTCTTCATCTGTAATGTGGGAATGACAGCTGTAACTTTCTCGGGTTGGGTGAGGAATACAATGAGATCATATAAGTGGACCGCCTAAGGCAGCAGAGGGCACAGAGCAAGAGTTCCCTGCAAAGGCACTCCCAGGGCATAGCTGTCTCCTGCACCTTCCAGGGCATCAGGAAGGAGCACTAATGAGGAAGGTTCAAGAAGGAAAGAGAGCAGCTGGGTTTAGAGGGGGCTTGTGCGCTTAGGTGGGAATGTGGCATTAGCAGAAGGGGCCCCTGAAAGAGGCAGGAAATAATAAGGGACTAATGGCCAGCATTGGCAGCTGATACCAACCCATAAAGGGGACCCTCCTCCTGGCTTGTTTTGTCAATGGCAGCAGCGGCTCACTAAAGGCTTATCCTGGGCAGGGTTGGCAGCTGCCTACTGAGGAGCAGCCTTGAGTGGAGACACCTTATTGACTAGTGTGGGCAGAGCCGTGGCCTCAGGCCCAGTGGGGTCAAGAGGTCAGCCGGGCCATGTGAAGCAGCACGTAGGGCCTGACCCCCTCCACCCTGAGTCCCCAGGCCTGCTGCAACTGTGGGGCAAAGCCAAGGAAGTAGGGGGCTCCCAGGGAAAGAGAAAAGCTGAGCGATGTGGCGGTGGTTTCAGTTCTTGCCGGTGAGATTGAGAGTATAAAACACTCAGACCCCATGAAAGCCACGGGCCAGCCCTCCTCACATCTTCACGGCTCCCACCACCCCCTTGTCCAGCTGGCTCCCTCCCTGCCGTGGGCGTCCCCCATCAGGCCTGGAGAATTCATGGTTTGCCACCTAAATTCTCCAGTTCATCCTGCCTCTGCTTGGTAGGTACCAACAAAGGTATTTTCCCTCCAAAGCTGGTCCTGGCCTCCCAGTATATGTGGGGTACTGGGGTGAATGTAGGTGTCTCCCCAGCATGGCTCTGTCCCTGAGTTTAAAGCTGCTCTCCTCTCAATTCCTCCTCTCCAAGGCCTCAGGCTGGCCCTGTGACATCCTTCGTTTGCAGAGTTGAGCTCTGGACAGTTCTTCTGGCCTCTGAGATGTCACCACTGGCACTGGAGTGTCCCTTGGACAAGCTGGCACTGAGTGGATAGCCCCTTGAAAGGGGTTGGGAGTGGTGGCGAGGAAGGCATGGCACAGGCAGCAGTGGTGATCGAGGTGGTGGACATGCCCGGGGTAGGAGCACCTGGTCACCTGTCCCCTCTCCTGCAGGCCTCCCCTGTGTACAGCTTCAGCTTTCCCCGGAGGAAATTGGAGTAGATTTGGAAAAGTTTGCACAAAGTATCCACAGAGAATGTTTGGAGTGGAGCAGCAGAGGCTGCATCTGGAACGGAGACGGCTTCCTTCTGCCAAGGAGAGAACAGGAGGTCACTGCAGTGCCAGGGACCCCAGAGGGAAATGGAGTTGAGGACAGAACCAGGCGGGTGAAGAGAATGCCAGCTTTCCTTGGCAGGGACTCTTCTCCCCATTTTACAGAAAGGGCAAACATAGTGTGGGGGGAGTCCACTCCTACTCACCTGGGCTCCCAGCACCCGAAGCAGGGAGGTGAGGCTGCGCAGACCGCTGACGGCTTTGTCCACATGGAGCCGCAGGGTCTCCGAGGGCTGGGAAGAGTTGACCAACAGGGCTTGGCCCCTAAGGATGGCTTCTGAGAGCAGGGCCAGGCCCTGCCAGACTTCCATGGCCTGCTGGCCGACCTAGACATAGAGTCAGCTGGGTACACCATCCCCTCTGCTCCTCTCCACAGCCCCAAGCACCAAGCTTAGCAAACAGCAGGTATGCAATAAGGTTTTTGAATGAATGAATGAATAAATGGACTCCATACAGCCCTCCTCTCTGCTGCTCCATTTCTTCTTTCTCTCTGTCATTCTCCCTCCCACCCCAATCGGGTTCCTAAAATGAGACTCCTCAAGAGGAAGAAAGCATGAACTCACCTCCATCCTATTCCAGGCATAGAAATTAACCTTGGTGTCTGGGACGGTGATATTCTCACTCAAGCTGCAGTCTTCAGCACAGCCCACCTGAAATGCACAACTCCGGGGCTCAGGGACCTAGGGCTCCTGGAACCTGCCTGCCCACCCCAGGGCACTCTGTGGCTCTGCCCCTTCCCTAGCTTCCGGGTATATTTTGGGGGCCACCAGCTTTGTCATACTTACTGGGAGTCTGGCTTCCCCCTCCACCCCGGTACCTAGTGCCAGGAAGGAGTCCTGGTTCCTGGATCCAGAGGAGACACTTGGGCCCCGAGAGTGAGGTCTGTGGAATGTGCTGGGGAAGACCTTACCGTGACATTCTCAGCCTCCTTGGCCTCAAGGATGTACCGCTCCAGGACTCGGCTGTCACAGATGAGGCGCGAGGGGGAGCCCAGGACTGGGAGGCCCAGAGGAAGCAGCAGCAAAGACAGCAGAAGCAGCAAGGCAGGACATTCTAGAAAAGGGAGCCAGGTGAGCCAGGCTGAGTGTGGGGCGTGGAGAGGAGGAAGAGGGCTGGTTTGGATGGGCAGGTTCACACACCCTGCTTCCCTGCCCCCAGCCCTTCCCTTTTGACCCCAACCTTCCTGGCGCTCAGGTTCTGCCTCCCTCGCCTTCATTCAATCGCGCTGCCTAGCGCACACCCCACCCCCCAACTACCGTCATCCACTCCTGGGGCCAAACTTCAATCCCGAGTTGACAGAGGCTTCCCCTCTCGCGGCTCCGGGTTGTTGCTCCAAGACCCAGGTATCAGATTTCTCCCCACCCGCAGAGCAGCCCCTCTTCTCCTGGAACCCACAAACCTGTCCCCGTCTCCAGGTTAGACTTTCGCCTTTCACAGGGACTCGCCAACCCCTGCCACACCTGCAGGCTGCCCCACCCCCTCCCTCTTCCGGGGTCCTTGGCAAGTCGTGGGTCCTTGAACCCAGCCATCTCCCGGTCAATAGCCCCCGCGGTAAATCCCTCAGCAAACAAGGGTCGGGGCGGGCGGGCCTTAGCCGAAGGGACGGTCCCCCAGCCTGCAGGTACTCACCGCGCACCCCCATCTCTGTGCCTGCCTGGACCCCTCAGCGACCAGGGGCTCCACCGGCGCCCATGCCGGGAGCCCTCATCCTGCGAAGCTCGGCGGGGCAGGGCCAGCACCACTGACTTGAAGGAGGGGGTCACTGTGCAGGGAGCGCCGGCACGTCGCGGCTGCCGAACCAGGGGTCGGAGGACAGCGAGCGCAGTGCCCCTGGCCAGGGTCCGGGAGGAAGGCGCTGTGAAGCGACCGGCCAGGGTTGGCTCGGGAACTCTGCGGCTCCAGCCGGGGGTCGGGGCTGTTATCAGCATGTGTGCGTGCGTGTGTGGGGGTGGGGGTGAGGGTGTGTGCGTGAGGGGTCGCCAGAGGTGGGGGCCACGCGGGGTCAGAGCAGGGGGCAGGACGCCTGGGTCCGGGGCTTGCCGGGGGCGGGAGCGAGGGCTGCGGCAGGCGCGGGTGTGGCCCAGGTCTGCTCGCAGGACCCCTGGGTTCTGGGAGGGGAAGGCGATGGGGTGCGCACCATTGGGTGGGCTGAACGCCGGGGCCTGGGAGAGGAGTGCGATTCTGGGACAGGCTGGGGACGGACACCTCTTCTTGGGGGTTCCCAGTTTGGGGCAGGGGCTCAGAGTCCCGGTGAAGTAGCTGAGGCGGGAAACCCAGTAGCTGCTGGCAGGGCCAAGTCAGTTGCTTTCCTTCTCACAATCCCAGTACATGTTCTAGAAGCTGGCGTTGCCTTTCTTGAGGAATTTGACGGGGGCGCACTGAGCAAGGAATTTGGGGTCCTTCTCCCCATCTCTCATTTTCTAGGACCCCAAAACACAGAAACTTAATTTTTGGGACATGGAACACATAGTGTGCAGGGACACACGCTCTTTGATATCTGCTGTTTCCGCCTGTGACATAGGTTAGCTTGCATGGCAAGATTCTTAAGAACCCTGACTACAGGTGACCCCAAGAGTAATGGGAGTTTGGATTTGCAGCCAAGCCTTTGAGGCATCTGGGAACCCCTGAGGCAGGGTGCAAGCTCCCTGGACCAGGAGTCCAAAGCTAGCTGGCCTCTCAAACCTTGGAAAATGGCTTCAGACCCTGTGCCTCAGTGTCCTCAACTGTTAAATGGGTGCAATGAAATTATCAGCTCCACCTCACAGAAGTTTCATAAAAAACAGAAAAAGTCTTACGAATACAGGTGTTTATGTATGTATTCCCTTACTCTCTACCCAGTTCCATGATATTAGGGATATTTTATTCATGTATTCAGTACCTACTTAGTGCAAAAACACTTGGCTACACACTTGGCAGGACAAAAAGATGCGTTAAGACCTAGCTCCTGCCGTCCTGCAGTTTGTAGTTTATAAGTAGAGATAAGATGGGTACACAGGGCAGTGTCTAAGGAGTGGAGTGTAAGATCTGAGCTGTAAGAATTTGGAAGAGAGAGCTCACCTCTAGCTGGGTGAATCAAGGAAAAATTGATGGAGGAGGTGACAATGAGCTCAGCCTTGAAGAGCAGTAGGTAGGCTTTCTATGGGAAGAGATGCGATGTGGATTGGAAGTCAATAGATTTAGCAAAGTGAATGGAGGGCAGGGTGTGCTGGGGAGTGTGGAAGGCAGAGGCGGAAAATTAGGTCAGAGCACTGGTTAGGGAGGGGCCAGGTTGTAAAGGGCCTTGAATGCCACTCTAAAGAATTTGTATTTGGTTTGGAAAGAGTGGAAAACATTCACTCATTCAAAAAATGTTTATGAGTACCTACTCTTAAGGAGTCCCTGGGTGGTGCAATTGGTTAAGCTCTCAACTACTAACAGAAAGGTTGGCGGTTCAAACCCACCAAGAAGCACCTTGGAGGGAAGGTCTGGTGATCTGCTTCTGAAAGGTCACAGCCTTGAAAACCCTATGGAATGCAGTTCTAGTGTTTTCACCTACTCTCGGCCAGACGCCTGGGGATCAAGTAGTGAATGAAACAGACAAGAATCGCTACCTTCATGGAGCTGACATTCTAGTGGGGAAACAGACAATAAACACAAAAGTGAATAAGAGATAATAGAGTATGTCAAATGACAATAAGAACAAGGAGAAACGGCGCTGAAGGGGGATCAGGAGTGTTAGGGGAGGTTGCAATTTTAGGTTTTTAGGTGAGGTAGTCAGGGAAAGGTTGGAGGTTCAAAGCCACCCAGGGGTGACTTGTAAGAAAAGCCTGGTGATCTATTTCCAAAAATCAGCCACTGAAAACCCTACGGAGCAGTTCTACTCTCACACAAATGGGGTCACTATGGGTCAAAATTGACTCAACAGCAACTTAAACAAAAAGTCAGGGATGCCACCATGAGCAGGTGACCTAGACAAAGACCTGTTGGAGGTGAGGGAAGGAACCATAAGGTGTCTGGGGAAAGAGCAAGATCAAAGAAAGGTTTAGAAAGATGAATGGGAGCGGGGGCAGGCAAAGGAGGCAGGGCCGTGTGTTACGAGGTTCCTGGGGTGGTTCTGGCTGGAAGTAACGGGGACCTGACTTGGCCCAGAACCTGGCTCCCCTGCCCCCCACCTCACCTTGCGCCTGCTCCCCAGGCTTCTCCCCAAGCCTGCCATCCTAGCTCCTGGGCCTGCATGCCTCCCTATGCCCTCTGGTCTTAAGTGTCCCTTTCTGAACCCAGGCGACTCCCAGCCCCGCTCTGCCCTGGGAGCCAGGTTCTGCTCCTTTCCCAGAGCCCAGCTGTGGGACATGCACACGCATACTCACGTCCACACACGTCCGCGTGTGTGTTCTGCCCGAACCCCGCCACATCCCCAGGGCTCTGCTCTCCCAGTCCCCTGACTCCTGCGTCACTGCCCTGACCTGACCATGGAGAGGGGGCCAGGGCCAGATTGGGGGGTGGACACAGTCTGAGGAGAAGGAGGAGAAGAGGAAAGGAGGAGCCTTGCAGGCTGTCGGACCTGCTCCTCCCCTCACAGCAACTTGTCAGGCCCAGAGCAAGCTTCTCAGGTCCCTAGGCCCCTGCCCTTCAGAAGGGAAGGGAGCTAGGCCATGAGCACTGGCCCCTAGGTGCTGAGGCCTTCTGGAGAGGGGTGGCATTAGGGCTTGTTGGAGAGAGAGCTGTGGCTACGGCTTGGGCAAGAGGGGATAGGAGAGGATCTTGGTTCACCCCACACCCAATCCCTACATCGCAGCAACCCTGTTAAGTGGACAGAGATTGGTCTGGGCTCTGACTTCAACCCAGGTACTCTTGGCTACTGCCCAGCAGGGTCCATTTATCCCTCCTTGATGGCAGGGGCCCTCTGTTGCCCACCATCCCCTTGCCCAGTGCCCACTCCATCTGCCTGCTTGTATTCCTCTGGCATGGTGCTAACCCAGCCCTCCTCACTGACCTCCCTAGTTCATTCCACACTCTGCCTTTAAGGTAACTTTCCCATTGAACAGCTTTATTTGCATCATGCCCCCTGAGCAGGAGTCTGCAGTGGCTTCCCATTGCCTCAGAACTAAGACCCTCCATGTTCTGCCATCAACCTACCTTTCCAGCCTATTCTCCCACTTTGCTCATTCCCACTCCCTCCATCCCATAAGCTAGGTTAGGCTGTTTGTGGCTTCTTGACCTTTGCTCACTGTGTTAGTCATCTAGTGCTGCTATAACAGAAATACCACAAGTGGATGGCTTTAACAAACACAGATTTATTGTCTCAGTCTAGGAGGCTAGAAGTCCAAATCCAGGGTGCCAGCTCCAGGGGAAGGCCTTCTGTCTCTGTCAGCTCTGGAGGAAGGTCCTTGTCATCAATCTTCCCCTGGTCTAAGAGCTTCTCCATGCAGGGACCCTGGGTCCAAAGGACGCACTCTGCTCCTGGCACTACTTTCTTGGTGATATGAGGTCCCCCTGTCTCTCTACTCACTTCTCTCTTTTATATCTCAAAAGAGGTTGACTTAAAATACAAGCTAATCTTGTAGATTGAGTCCTGCCTCAGTCACATAACTGCCTCTAATCCTGCCTCATTAACATCATAGAGGTATGATTTACAACACATAGGAAATCACATCAGTTGACAAAATGGTGGACAATCACACAGTACTGGGAACCATAGCCTAGCCAAGTTGACACATATTTTTGAGGACACACAATTCAATCCGTAACACTCACTCTGGGCCTTCCACATGGATTGCCCTACCACACAATCTACCCCAGTTCTTCAAAGCTAAAATCTAAGCACTGCCTGACTCCTCAGCAGAAGTCCTGTCTCCTTCCTTTGCACTTCTGTCATTTATGTACCTATCTTAAGCCTCTTACTGGCAGGGCCACCACATCCAACTATCAAGGTTGAGCATTGCACAACTCAGGGAGCACTATTCATATAGACTCTGATGGGAATAGTGCCCTCTGGAGTCAAGCTGTGCAGGGGTGCCCTGCTAATTGGAGAAGACTGAAGAAGGACAGTGTACGGAAGGTCTTGTCTACCTTGTCCCCACCAAGCACCCAGCATGCTGCCTGCTGTTGGTCACAGCTCATGTGTGGAACTGCATTATATGGTCCCTCCACTCCAGACTCCTAAGTCAGAGACCGCCACAGGGGGACGTGAGACACTCATCTTCTGAGAGCTTGCTGGAATAATGCCTGCACAACCTAGCTCTCTGGGATCCCTGGGCTTGTGAGGCCTCCATCCACTTCCTAAGCAGTCAGCCACGGAGACAAGGTCTGAAAGGGATGTTATGACAAGAGGCTGGTGGTGGTGGAGGCAGGCTCTGTTGCATGGATTCCTCCTGGCAGCCAACTCAGATTGAAATCCAAGAAGAAGCAAATTTACAGCCCCCTGAGCTGTCCCAGACTCTCAGGCAGCACCAAGCTCCAGCTGCTTGCAGTCGGCTGGAGGAAGGATCTCCAGGCCTCTCCTCCCTCCTCCCTTCAAAGCAATGGTTCTCAGCTCAGCGTGGGAGTTCAGGCAGAGGCCCAGAAGACCTTCTGTGCTGGGAAGTCAGGTGGCCAGGACCTCGAAGGGTGGGATGGGGGAGGGCTTCCTGGCCCTTGGAGAGCTGAGAAGGGAGCAAGATGCTAGAGAAGGGATTCCTGCGAAGAACCAAATGAAAGTCCTTTTCAAAGGTCAATTTGGGGAAATTGAGGCAAGAACTATGTCTTGGCCACAAAGTTGCCATGCTGGAGGTAGAACCAGACACCCAAGCTTCTGTTTTCAGCAAGCAGCTCTGTGGCCCAGTGGCTTAAAGGACTCATCCAGTAAACAGAGAGCCTGGATTGGAGGCCTGAGCTCTGCCACTTGCTAGTCTTGTCTTGGACAAGTTACTTTATTTGTGACATCGTTTCTATAGAACATGGATGGTGAAAATGACAGTAATTGCCTCCCAGGGCTGTCGTGGGATTGTATAATGCCTGGCACGTGTAATCAATCAACACTAGCCATTATTACTGCACTCTCTATTTTTTTATTCCATTTTTCCTTTCTTTGGAGGTCTGGAGACCAAATCTCCAGCATATTTTTCAGCCTACCTCCAGCATCCTCCATCGTGCCCTCTTGGGAGCTGGAGACGGATTCTTGGCACCTTACTTCTGGTATTGTATCTTCTCCCACCAAGCAACTCACTGAACAAGGTCATTAAAACAGTGGAGTATGGACAAAGGTATCTACAGGTATACATGGTGACCGAACTGTGAGAAACTTGCCCTGAATAAAACCGAGTGAAATGACGGGGGCAGAGGTGGGGGCGGGGGAAGGAGGTAAGAGGTGTATTTCAGGACAAATCAAACTTAGTGGTTTATTCAAATCCTAGGGCCACCCAGGGATTTCTAAGCTTGCCCCATCAATGTGGGTACCCCACCCCCCACCCCGGGGAGGCCCAAAGAAGCCCCAAAGACCTTGGGCTGGACAAGACCTTTGTGCCCACCCTAGATAAGCCCTGAGGCATATGGGGCCATCTTCCTTTGTTACTTATCTCTTGACACCCCCAAATGTTTGCCTCCTTGAAGGAGAACTAGGGCTCCCAAACCCACCAGTTACCTCCACTTGAGCTCCAAAAACACTTGCCCTGGTGGGGTTTCTGTGTAAAGTATCAGACCACATCCTAGGATCTCTAGTTCACAAGTATCCCTAAATATTCCTAAGCCCCTTCCCACATCATCCATCCTATATCAGAAGACCAAACCAAAACCCACTGCCGTCGAGTGATTCTGACTCATAGTGACCCCATAGGGTTTTCAAGGCTGTAAATTTCTACAGAAGCAGACTGCCACATCTTTCTCCTGCAGAGCCACTAGTGGTTTTGAACTGCCAACCTCTTGGTTAGCAATCGATTGCTTTACCCACTGCACCACCAGGGCTCCTTATAAAAGAAGACAGAGCTGGTGAATTGACCAGAGTAGCTTTCATATCCAATCAAAAATAAAATTAGAAAATCCTAACTTAAACAAACCAAAACACTATAAGCAATATAAATGGGAGGAATTTTGTTCTCTCACATAAGGTCTTTGTAGGTGTGCTGTTGTGAATACAAATGTTTCATTTTGTTTCCAGGAGGCTCAGTGACTTTTTGAGGATTCTGCATGAACTCCACTGGGCAGCCCTATAGGCTCTTACCTCCCGTTCTACTTGAAGGAATATAGTCCAAGATCTACTCACAGGACATTTATTGCAGCTTTAGACCTATTCTTAAACATCCAAATTAAGCAAACACTTACCTAAATTGTTCATGGTTCACTGAGAATCAACAAATCACAAGAACCTATTGTTTGACCCCATAAGCATCCCTCCATCTGTAAATAATGAGCTCTTCTGCTCATGTCTAAGCTCATGAACTAGCAAATAATTTAAGTACTTTCACTTCTGATCATGTCTTAGTTCATGAACCAGCAAATAATTTTAGTACTTTCAGGGAAGTGTATTTTTCTTGCAGCAAACAAGATTCATAGGCTTTGAGTTGGAACGGCTCTAGAAGGTCCCATGAAGGTGAAGGTCCACCCTTTGCTTGCATACTTCCCATGACAAGACATTTGGTGTTTCTCAAGGGAGCAGAGGCTTGTGACGGAGTAGACAGCAAGCTGTCCTTCCATGCATCCATCCATCTCCTCATTCATCAGATACTCGTTACTGTAGTGGGCAATAAAATCACTTCTCCTAGAGACTAGCTCATCAGTTTTATAACCGAGAACATAGGATCAATCAGGAACAGGCTTTGTAAAAAAAACTTTTTCCTATTACAAAACAACATATGATCATTGAAAAAAAATAGAAAACACCATAACACAAAAGTTAAGAAGTACCCACAATGCCATCAGGAAGATGGGGTCTTAAGTGGCCATCTTCACAGACTCCTTTCTTGGAGGGATAACCTTTGCCTCATCCCAAGTCTCTGTACAGTTGGACATCTGTTCCCTACGGAACTACATTCAACATATACTTATCGTCCAACTCCTCCAGAGGTTCGATGGTTTGTGGAAGACACCTGTCTTAGATATCTAGTGCTGCTGTAACAGAAATACCACAAGTGGATGGCTTTAACAAACAGAAGTTTATTCTCTCATAGTTTAGGAGGCTAGAAGTTCAAATTCAGGGCGCCAGTCCCAGGGGAAGGCTTTCTCTCTCTGTTGGCTCTGAGAGAAGGTCCTTGTCATCACTCTTCCCCTGGTCTAGGAGCTTCTCAGGACAAGGGACCCCAGGTCCAGAGGATGCTCTCAGCTCCCAGCCCTTCTTTCTTGGTGGCATGAGGTCCCATCTCTCAGCTTGCTTCTCTTTCCTTTTATCTCTTGTAAGACAAAAGGTGGTACAGGCCACACCCCAGAGAAACTCCTCTTAAGTCAGATCAGGGCTGTGACCTGAGTAAGAATGTTGCATCCCACCCTAATCCTCTTTAACATAACCTAATCTTGCCTTATTAACCATAGGCAGAGATTAGGATTTACAATACATAGGAAAATTACATCAGATCACAAAATGGTGGACAACTGCACAACACTGGAAATCATGGCCTAGCCAAGTCGACACACATTTTTGCGGGACACAATTCAATCCCTACCAACACATTCACCATTCTTCCCCAACTCTTGACCGAGTACCAGAACTCACCTAGGACAAAGTGCCAGGATGTTCCTAGGAGAATCATCAGCCCATCTAAACCAGGGCCTGTCCTCTTCCTGGGTAGGTGAGCCGTAATTAAAAAAAGCCTGGCAGAACTACTAACCTGGAACTGAGAACACAAAATCACATCCTTCCTTTTTCCCCATCCTATTAAGAGGCCTAAAACCATTTTTTAGCAAAATGGCTCATACTAACAACAGTAACCAACACTTATTGAGTCCTTACTATTGCCAGGACAGTTCCAAGCACTACACAAAGTGTCTTTTTTAAATGTATCTGTTCTGCTTCCTATTAGACTATAAATCTCTTAAGGGAAGGACCAATGATTTATACCTTTCCTGGCAGGCCTGGCACCTAATACATATCCTGATACCTAGTGGGTCCTCAGTAAACGCTTACGGATGGCAAGCAAATCTCTATACCCTCCTCCAAACTAAGCATTTGGATTTGAGTTCTGGCCTCTGGGGATCTGTTTCTGAAGTAGGCGGTCATTTCTCACTCATTGTGGGGTCTGCAACTGTTGAGTAAAAAGGAGGAAAGGGAACTGCTTTTGGACACAACCCTTACCTCCATCCCCTTCCCCCACGGCTTTGAGGGAAGTCACTTCAGAGAACCAGTAGAAGGGAGAGTTACAGAAGCTGCCGTGGGCCTCTCTACAGAGAAGCAGAATTCCCCACCTTTCCGCCTCACGGACTGCGGGCCATCAGGGACCTTTCTCACTCCCCCTATCCACCCCCACACACTAAAGGGTGAAACCTAGACTCTCTCTTCCAGTGGCAGCATCCAGGGGCTATTTTTGCAGACCTGCCACCAAGGGAAGCCCCACCGGCAAGCAGTGAGCGAACATGGAGTAGAAACAACAAATACGCTGGGAGAGAGAGCTGCCAAAACAAACCATACGCAAAAGGGCTGCTTGCCACCATCTCGGCTGGGCCCAGGCCAGGAGCACAGACAGACAAGAACACATACGTGCAGAGAGACACATAGTTCCACCCAGCTCCCTGCCGAACCCCCACACCGCTACTGGGGGGCTCCAGAGCAAGGGAGCCCTGCAGTCAAGGCTGATGGGGTAGAGGTGTGGCCTCACAGAGATGTCTCCAGCCTTGTCTCCCTCAAGTGTCCCCCCTGCCTCCTGCTTTCTAGCCACCCTGAGTGTCCCTCTAGTCCCAGAAAACTTCCTCCTTATTCATGAATCCTTGCCTTTGTACATGCTGATGCCTCTGCCAGATATGCCCTCTCCCTTCTCTGCCTGGTGAACTCCTATTCATCCTTCAATGCTCAGGTCAAAGGTGAAATTTGGACCCCACCAGGAAGTTAGCTGTTTCCTTCTCCACATCTCCATGTCATGGCTACTTATTCTTCTTATATAACACATTTCACTCATTCGCAAAAATCGTGTGTCCACCTTCTCAATTAGATGGTGAGCTCCTTGAAGGCAGGGGTCATGCCATTTCATACTCATCTTTGTATCCCAGGGCCCAGCCCAGGCCTTGTTCACTGCTGGCACTAGGGGTTTAGCTGTATGAATGAAGCACTGGTCCTTCTGCAGAGTTGTCTTTCTCGAGTTGCTGGCTGGCAGTCACTGACCCAGCATGAAAGTCCCTCATCAACAGAAATACACAAGGCAGAGGAGTCAATGTGAAAAAGTAGGAGCCTGATTTTCAGACCTCCAAGCGAAACTACCTCCAAGAGCACTAGAGTAAAGTTCTGTTACTAACCTTTAGATCAGAGTCGTCAAACTCTTGTGACCTTGAGCAACAGTATAAACATCAGGACCAGCACACATATGTGCATGTAAATATAAATGCAATTGAAAAAGCTAATAAAACACTACCGTTCCAGGTGAGCTTTTCATTTCTTTAAACAGGCTGTGCTCCAATAAATTGATTTCAAGACCCACAAATGGGTCACCACTCAGTGTGATACGTTGCTTTAGATTGACTCGTTTGATAAATGTGAAAAATCAGATGACCCCACAAATAGCCAAACAAAAAGTATGTACTACCTGTGTGCCCAGTCATTATTCGGGGTGGGGGGGAGGTTCCTTTTCTCCTACAGTAGCCCAGCTAAGAAGGGCCTACTGGGCTCTAGACCACAGCTGCTCAGAATACGGGCCCTGCAGTTCCAGGAACCAAATGAAGCAGTTAGTCCATCCCTACCGGAGCCTGGCACAAAGAAAGCCCCAACAGTCTTAGTTTTGCTTCCTTCATCATTAAACCCTCACCTTTTCTGTGCTTGGGAAGCATCACATCACCGGTAGGGAGCGACCAGGTGCCTCCCAAGCATATAACTATCCCAGCAGCATTTTAGTGGGTGAGGGTCCACTTTCTCCTGGCCTTCCTGGGAGGATGAAAAATTTTAAAGCAAACATTGGGATTGTCAGGCTTTTGCATCTCATACTAGTCTGTTACATAAACACTATTCCTACTACAATTTATGCTCTCTGTGAAGGCAGGGACCATTTGGGTTCCCCTCCTGTGGCTAAACCCTTGTGAAGCTTCCTACTCTCCCCTTCCAGGTACTCAAAGGAGAGAGAGCAGTGGCAGTGGGGTGGCAGGACATTAACACAACTTGGTACTTTTTATTTTGTCAGACAATGGTTACAGACCACACAGACTCAAGATACCCCCGGCTTGAACCCAAGAGACCACACCCTCCCTCTCGATTCAGAATTCTTTGGGCTGTGAGGGACCAGGCCTTTTCTGAAGGTCCATGACAGTACTTAGTACAAGGCAAGCCACATTTGACCCTAACTGTAGAGCTGGTGAGTGGATAAGGAGGTCCACCTTCATTTCTGTTACTTGGGTGTGACCCTGAAGACTCGGATATGGATGGCTGAGTTGTTTCGAGTGCGGATTAGTGGCTCGCGTGCATCAGTCTCTGGTTCCAGCTCATCCACAAGCTCCACAGTGGAGGTATTGGCAGCCACTTGCAAGGACCCGAAGCTGCCTGCCTGCAGCTGCAGTGCAATGTTTATCGCGCGGTTGATGGCTAGGCCTAAACCGTGAATGTAGAGCTCAGTGCAAGCGTTCTGACCCCGTGCCCCTCCGTCCAGCAGCTTCTGGCAGCGGGCCAGCTGAGCCTTGAAATCAGTCTTCATGTTGACGTAGATGTCATTGGGCCTCCGAGGCAGGCGGTGAGGAAGCCGCTTCCGAAGGGTGTACTCCACTGGGTCCAGCTCCGCCTCGACGGCTCCTCGGTGTTCTCGGTTTTCTGCCATGCTGTGTGCCCTGGACGGAGAAGGGGCGGGATCAGAAATAGGTCACCAGCAGCTAGGCATCTTTCCTACCCCAAGCGTGCACCCAGGAGGGGGACACACTACATCCCTCCTCCCTTCCAGCCTCAGTCCCCTCCCACTTACCACAAGCTCCCGGAACTCCCCCACCCCCAGTTCTTATTCATGCATTACATCGCCCCAACCTCATGCCCTTCCAACACTCCCCCTCCCCGGCTCTTCCGCGCCTACTCTCTCCGTTCCACAGCGCCCTCCAAGCGCACGCTGCCCGCTCTCAGCCAGACCACTCAAAGGCTGCGCCGACCCGCCCAAGTAGGGTGCGATGCCCGCAACCCGCAAGGAACGGAAAAGACGGGAACGGGCGCGCAACAGGCACGCCTAATGGCAGACAACCCGTCGGCAAGGGCCTGCGTAGTGCGCAAGTTCGCCCGGCCCCCCGCGAGCGGGAGGCCAGTGAATCCACGAATCGTCTTCCCGCCTCTGTTCTCCACGCCCCTTTCCGGAGCTATCGCGCGTTGTGTTTGAGTAACGCGAGGCTTCTGGGGAAGATGGCATCTACCACGTGTACACTTCGAAGGCGGGGAGGAAGGGGGAGGGTACCAAGTCTAAGCGGGGGAGGGGCTAGGAGGAGGAGGGTCAGCTTCCCTAGGCGAGGCTACGTTCCCCATACAGCAGGGGTCCCGATGGGAGGCGAAGGAGAGTCGAGGCGACTTTAGGAGCGTGGAGGGTGGGTTTCTTCCCAGAGAGGGCAGGGAGGAGGGTGAGCACAGGAGAACGTGGTTGTGAAGTCTCCTGAAGGCTAGTCGGGGCTCCCGCGTCTTTCGCTGTCGGCAGTCCCTCTGGCCAGAAGAGGCGTGGGCAGAGTCAGCAGAGCTGATCTCCTATCCAAGGTCCTCTGTGGCCCAAAGACGAGGCGGGGCGGGGGAGGGATTTAGTGTCAAAGCCAGGTCCCTACCCGGGCGGAGGACAGCGGCCCGGGACTCCCCCTATAGTTGTTCATATGGGTACCCATTCCTCTTCCTTATCTCTGTCAGGCTGATTCCCAGGCCAGTCCTTAGGGGCCCAAGCTGAGAACTGTAAGCCAAGCCTTCACTCTGATCTAGTCTTCGAATTCGGAAGGGTCAGGACACTTCCCTGGGGGTACGCTGACCCACCCCACCCCTTAACCACCGCCCACGGGCTTTTCGACCGCTGCCTGCGACCAGGGAGCAAGGATTTGCGCCCCCTGGCGGGTGAGGCGGGCGGCAGCTCGCAGGGTTCTTGGCTCCCCAAAGCCAGTGCGAAGGGTTTTTCCTCCCTGGGGGGCTTCTCTGCCCAGATCGGTGTCGTTTCTGGAGAGTTCTCAGTAGAAAGAGCGCTGATACTGAGTTACACCTGCACTGGGCAACCTGAATGGCGCTCTGCTTGATTTCCCCATCACCAAAATGGAAATGATAATTCCTGTCTTGCCACTGAGTTGTCGCAAAACTCAATATAACTTTGAAAACTGTAAGCTTACACTTGTGAGTTAGCATTTTTATGACCCCCCAGCCTCTCTGTTTGCTCAGGATGGTATCAACCCTCATTTGACCGGACGTTGGAAAGAGGTCAAGTTCCTGAAAACTTTGTTCTCAGCACTCTTTCAATCCTTGAATTCTCCTTTTGCTTCAGATTCTTTCACTAACCACAAACTTGGGGTTTATGGAGTGGGGAGAGGTGGGAGGAAAGGCTGGCTCCAGAGCTTATGCTCCTGCTTACAACCCTATTCTGCCTCAGAAGTGACATCCCAGCTGGGTTTTGATGGACAACTAGGAGTTCTTCAGGGAACCAAGGAGTGTAAGTGCATTCAGGAAACACTGAACAGCATTTTAAAAACAGTGGAAGCATAATCTAAGCTTCTACCTCAAAAAACTAGAAGAGAAAACTAAAGTCAAAGCAAGAAGATAGAAATAATAAAGAGCAGAAATCAGGGACATGGAAAACAGAAAAACAATAGAGAAAATCAAGCCAAAATCTGGTTCTTTGAAAAGATCGGTAATATTGATAAACCTCTAGCAAGACTGACAAAAAAAAAGAGAAGCCACAAATTATGATCAGAATTTAAAGAGGAATATAGTACTAAAGATCCCTTAGACATTAAAAGGATACCAAGGGAATAAGGAGCCCTGGTGGCACAGTGGTTAAAGCACTCAGCTGCTAAAGGAAAAGTCGGTGGTTTGAACTCACCTGTTGCCCTGTGGCCTTGGAAACTCAGTGGGGCAGTTCTACTCTGTCTTATAGGGTCACTAGGAGTTGGAATTGATTCCACAGCAGTGGGTTAAGGGAATACATGCACTCCTCACTTGTTGACATGGCTGCGTTCCGAAGACCAGGTGGTTACCCCAGAATCGGTATTAGGCGAAAATGGAGGCGGACTACATCATTATATAACTGCCAGATTACATCATTACATAACTCCCAAACCACTGAGAATCATGGCCCAGCCAAGCTGACGCATAACCACCCCAGCTAGCATTACTCTCACCTCGCACTTCGGCATTTGTTACTTCCAGATGTATGTCCTTAATGTGCAAAATAGTCAGATAGATTTTTCACTATTGTCATAAATGTGAAATGTCGGATAACGAGATAGTCAATACGTAAGGAGTAGGTGGTAATACAAACAACTCTCCGAACACAAATTCAACAACTTACGTGAAATGGCCCAATTTTTAGAAAACCACAAACTACCAAAACTCATCCAAGACAAAACAGATAATCTGAACAGCTCTATAGCTATTAAAGTAATTAAATCCATAGTTAAAAACCTTTAGAAAAAGAAATATCTGGGCACAGGTGGTTTCACTGGTGAATTCTACCAAAAGAAGAAATAACACAAATTCTACACAATCTCTGCCAGAAAATACAAGAGGTGGGAACACTTCCTACCTCATCTTATGAAGCCAAACCAGACAAAGACAGTACAAAAAAACAAAACTACAAACTGGTATCTCTCAGGAACAAAGATGCAAAAATCTTCAACAACATGTTAGCAAATCAAATCCAGCAATATATAAAAAGAACTATACACACAACCAAGTGGAGTTTATTCCAGCAATGCAAGACTGGTTCAATAGGAGAACCCAAATTAATTTAATCCACCATATTAGCAGGCTAAAGAAGAAAAACGACATGATCATATCAATTGATACAAAAAAGCATTTAACAAAACTCAGCGCCCATTCATGATAAAAACTCTAAGCAAACAAGGAACAGAAGGAATTTCCCCAGCCTAATAAAGAGCATTGACAAAGTTTATATTATATTAATAGTGAAAGATGGAAAGCTTTTCTCTTAAAATAAGAAACAAGGCAAGGATGTCTTCTCTTACCACTCTTATTCAACACAGTATTTATTGGAAGTCCTAGCAGTGCAATAAGGCAAGAAAAGGATACAGATTGGAAAGAAAGAAATGAAACTGAATCTATTTGCCTATAACATGACAGTACACATTAAAAAATCCCAAGGAATCAGACCTAATAAGTGATTATAGCAAGTTACAAGATTCAAGATTAACATACAAAATCAACTGAATTCCTATATATTAGTAATGAACGATTGGAAACTGAAATTTAAACCACAATGCCATTTACAATCACTCCAGAAGAACAAGAAAGAGGAGTAGGAGAAATACTTAGGTATAAGACTAACGAAACATGTACGAAGATCTGTATGCTGAAAACTACAAGACACTGATGAAAGAAATACAAAAAGGTCTAAACAAATGAAGAGATGTATCAGTCTATGTATTTGAAGACTCAGCATAGTAAAGATGCCAATTCTGTCCAAACTGATCTGTACATTTAATGCAATTCCTATAAAAATCCCTGCAAGCGTTTTTTATAGGTATAGACAAGCTTATTTAAAATCTATATGGAAAGGCAAGGAAGTAAAATAGCTAAAACAATTTTGAAAACCAATTAAGTTGTTGGAATCACACTACTTAAGACTTACTATATAAACACAATAATCAAGACAGTGTAGTATCGACAGAGGGAAAGAAACAAAAATCAATGGAACCAAATAGAGAACTCAGAAATAGACTCATACCAGTACAGCCAACTGGCTGTTGACAAAGGTGCAAAGGCAACTCAATGGAGGAAGGATAGTCTTTTCAATAAATGGTGCTGAAACAGCTGAACATCTAGCTGAACCTTGACCCTATACAAAAATTAACAAGAAAAAAAAGGATAGTAGATCTAAATATAAAACTTAAAACTATGTAATTTGTAGAAAAAAATGGGGAATAAAAATCTTCATGACCTAGGCTCAGGCTAAGAGTTCTTAGACATGACACCAAAAGTTTTTTTCTAGAGAAAAAAAAAAAAATTGATAAATTGTACTTCATCAAAATTAAAACTTTTGCACTGTGAAAGACCACATTAGTAGGATGAAAAGACAAACCACAGACCAGTAGAAAATATTCACAAATCACATATCTGACAAAGGACTTGTATCCAGAATATATAAAGAACTCTCTAAACTCAAGAGTAAGAAAACAAACAATCCACCAGAGATGTGAAAGACTTATATGATGAAAATTATAAAACATTGCTGAAAGAGGTTAACAAAGATTCAAATAAATGGAAATTTGTTCCATGTTCATGGATTGGAAGACTTAATATTATTAAGACGTCAATACTACCAGTGATGGTTAATGTTATGTGTCAACTTGGCTAGGCTATGATTCTCAGTGGTTTGGCGGACACTATGTACTGTAATCACCTTTCACTTTGTGATCTGATGTGAGCAGCCAACCAGTTGAAAGGGGAGTTTCCCTGGGGGTGTGGCCTTCCTCCAGTATATAAATAGACATTCCCTCTCTCCCCTTCCCCCTCCCCCTTCCCCTCCCCTGCACTCTTCTCATCGCCTGACCTCTGGTTTTTGGGATGTAAGCCTTAAGAAGTTTCTGGCATCCTAGCTAGAGCAACAGGACAAGAAAAACAAATAAAAGGTATCCAGGTTGGGAAAGAAGAAATAAAATTATCTCAGTTTGCAAATGATATGATCCTATATATACAAAATTCCTATGAGTCTGCAAGAAAACTTCTAGAGCTAACAGAGGAATTTAGCAAACTGGCAGGGTACAAGGTCAACAAACAAAAATCAGCTGGGTTTCTATACACCAGCAATGAGAAATCTGAAAGGGAAATAAGGGAAGCAATTCCATTTGCAATAGCATCTAAGAGATAAAATACCTAGGAATAAATTTAACCAGGATGTGAAGGACTTATACAATAAAAATTATAAAACACTGCTGAAAGAGATTAAAGAAGACTTAAATAAATGGAAAGATGTTGCATGTTCATGGGTTGGAAGACTAAATATTGTTAAGATGTCAATAATACCCAAAGCAATCTATGGAGTCAATACAGTCTCAATCAAAATTCCAACAGCCTTTACAGAAATAGAAAACCAATCTTCAACTTTATGCGGAATAGCAAGAGGCCCCAAATAGCTAAAGCAATGTTGAAGGAGAAGAACAAAGTAGAAGGACTCACACTTCCTGATTTTAAAAGTTTACTGTACAGCTAGAGTAATCAAAAGAGCCCGATACTGGTATAATAATAGACACATAGAACAACGGAATAGAACTGAGAGTCCAGAAATAAGCCCACACATTTATGGTCAACTAATTTTTGACTAGGGTGCTAAGTCCATTCAATGGGAGAAAGACGAGTCTCTTCAATAAATGGTGCTGGGAAAATTGGATTTCCACATGCAGAAAAATGAAACAGGATACATGTCTCACACCATACACAAAAACAAATTCAAAATGGAGTACAGACCTAAATATGCAAACTAAAACCATAAAATTCTCGGAAGAAAATGTAGGGACAATGCTGTTGGGCCTAGCTTTTGACAATGGATTATCTAATAACAAAAGCGCAAACAGCAAATGACAAAATAAATAAATGGAATCTCATAAAAATTGAAAACTTTTGTTCATCGAAAGACTTTACCAAAAATGTGAAGAGACAAGCTACTGACCCAGGAGAATATCTTCAGAAACCATATATCTGATTAGAAGCTAATAACCCAAATATATATAAAACTTCAACAACTTAGCAACAAAAAAACAAACAACCCAATCATCGAATGGGGAAAGAACTTGAATAGATATTTCATCAAAGAGGACATTCAAATGGCCACCAAACACATGAAAAGATGCTCAACATGATGAGCCATCAGAAGGATGCAAATCAAAACTACGATGAGATATCCCTTCGTTTCTACTACGATGTCTAAGATTGAAAAAATAAAAAATGTTGGCAAGGATGTGGGGAAATTGGAACCCTTATTCACTGCTGGTAGGAATGCAAACTGGTACATCCACTGTGGAAAAGTGTGGCGGTTTCACAAAAAATGAAAAATAGAACTAGCATATGGCCCAGCAATTCCACTCCTAGGTATATACTTAAAAGACTTGAAAGCAGAGACTCAAACAGATAGTTGTACACCAGTGTTTACTGCAGCACCATTCACAATAGCCACAAGGTAGAAACAACCTAAATGCCCATCAACAGATGAACGGATAAACAAAATGTGGTAATACGTACAAAGGAATACTACTCAGCCAGTAGGAGAAATGAAGTTTTGATACATGCTACTATATGGATGGAGACTGAAGACATTATATGCTGAGAGAAATAAGTAAATCACAAAAGGATAAATATTGTATGGCCTCATTTATAAAAAGGGATAAGAACAGGCAGCTGTATAGAGACCAAAGTTTATTAGTGATTACCAGAGGTGGAAGGAGGGGAAAAAGGGGGGTTATTGCTTGGAGTACTGATTTTCAGTTTACAGTGATGGAAAAATCGCATTAAGGGTAGGGCTGCACAGCCGATTATTGTCAGTGCTGTCAATAAGTTGTACACATGTAAAAAGTTGAATTGCCAAAAGTTGTGTGATAGATGCATTTACAACAACAACAAAAAAATGAGTAGCCGCTGAGGCTGCTTATGTACAACCAAACACCTCATGGGATTTGGTTCCTTGGTTTGGAGGTTTAGGGTCATGGTTTCATGGGACATTCCAGTTAATTGGCCTAATAACATGTTTAGAGGTTCTGTTCTACCTGTTAGTTCCTTGCGTAGTTCCTGTGTCTTAAAACCTTGTGAGCGGCCATCTAAGGCACAACAATTGGTCTGTATTCACCTGGAGCAACAGAGGAAGGAGAGTCAGGAGGGAAGTGGGGCCAAGATGGCAGAGTCGTCAGACGAGTAGTCAGACGCTTCCTGTAGTCCCTAAATGAATGAATCAATTACGTATGACAATATAGGAGCCCTGAATATCAAAGGCAAAGTGGAGGAATTGGACTGAGCGGCACGGGGAGGGAGGGAGAGATGGTTCAGAAGCAGTGAGTAGTTGCCAGACCTTAACTGGCAGGAACTGGCACCCTGCAGGCTGGACTGGCTGGCGTGCGTGGTGAGGCAAGCAGAGGCGCTTGGGACACATTTTCCGTATCGGGAGAGACCGAGCAGTAGAGAGTCTGCCAGCGAGAAGCGGCACTCATTTGTCAAAAGATTAGTACATGCGTCTAACCTACTGTCATGGTTTGAATTATGTCCCCCAAAAAATGTGTTTATCAATTTGGCTGGGCCATGATTCCTGGTATTGTGTGGTTTTCCTATAAGTTGTAAATCCTGCCTCTATGATGTTAATGAGGGAGGATGGGCGGCAGTTGCGTTGATAAGGCAGGACTCAGTCTACAAGATTGGACTGTATCCTGAGACAATGTCTTGAGATATAGAAGACAGAAGTGAGCAGTGAGATAGGGGGACCTCGTACCATCAAGAAAGCAGTGCCGGGAGCAGAGCGCGTCCTTTGGACTGGGGTCCCTGTGCCGAAAGCTCCTAGTCTGGGGGAACACTGAAGAGAAGAAGGCTGACAGAGAGAAAAAGCCTTCCCCTGGAGCTGACACCCTGAATTTGAACTTTTAGCCTACTTCGATTATGAGGAAATAAACTTCTCTTAGTTAAAACCATCCACTTGTGGTACTTCTGTTAAAGCAGCACTAGATGACTAAGACACCTACCATGCAAATCAAAAAACACCCTCTTTGGAAAGAAACTCTCTCCCATTTACTTCCCCCCTCCCAGCTCTGCACCGGGTTCAGGCTGGCTTCAGTGTTTGCCGCGTCCCCTGGGCTGGAAGTAGGACCTATCAGGCACTGTGAGCCATTCTCCCACCTTTAGAGAGGGAACAAATTAACAAACATGAAAAAATAATCTGCCAGCTTCCCTAACCCGGGAACTCAGGGCAGGCACAGCTCCTTTGCCTAGGCACAGGCATGAGGGGTCCCCGGACTTTGAATGCCTTTCACCCCTGCATAGACCTGTGTGGGCCCATTTCAATAGCATAGGCCCTCATTAGCACAGTAAAACAG
>NW_004444106.1:5303243-5304619 GCF_000243295.1 Trichechus manatus latirostris | reverse complement strand
AAAAAATGAAGAAACCCTAAGAATTATGTGGGACTCTATCAAAAGGAATAACCTACAAGTGATTGGAGTACCCAAAGTGGGGGGGAGGGAAGTTAACAGAAAATACAGAGAGAATTGTTGAAGATTTGTTAGCATAAAACTTCCCTGATATTGTGAAAGACAAGACGATATCTATCCAAGAAGCTCATTAAACCCCCACACAAGGTAGATTCCAAAAGGAAGTCACCAAGACATATTATAACCAAACTTGCCAAAACCAAAGATAAGAGAGAATTTTAAGACCGGCTAGGGATAAACAAAAAGTCATCTACAAAGGAAAGTCAATAAGAATAAGCTGGGACTACTCAGCAGAAACCATGCAGACAAGAAGGCAATGGGATGGCATACACAAAGCCTTGAAGGAAAAAAATTGCCATTCAAGAATTATATATTCAGCAAAACCATCTTTCAAATATGATGGCAAAATTAGGACATTTCCAGATAAAGGGAAGTTCAGGGAATTTGTAAAAACCAAATCAAAATTACAAGAAATACTAAAGGGAGTCCTCCAGATGGAAAATCAATAACATCAGATAACAACCCAAGACTAGAACACAGGACAAAGCAACCAGATATCAACCCAGATAGGGAAGTCGCAAAAATAAATCAAAGCTAAAACACTGAAAATAGGGAAACTGAGACATCAATATGTAAAAGATGACAACATAAAACATAAAAGGACTAAATAACGTAGTCATAGATCTTTCATATGGAGAGGAAGTCAAGGTGATATAAAGGAGAGTCCGGAGTGGGAGGAGGAAATGGAATGTATGGCTAATTGCCTCCATGAACAACTGCCTCCTTTGCCAAGAGACCAGAAGAACTGGATGGTTCCCGCCTACCATTACTGAACATTTTGATCAAAGATTCCACAAAAGAACCCTGATCAAAAGGGGGAAAATGCAGAGCAGAATTTCAAATTTTCATTGACTCTAGAATTTCTGGAGCCATGAAGGCTAGAGGAACCCCTGAAACTACTGATCTAAGATAATTTTTAAATCTAAAACCAAAAATATCCCTTGAAATCTTCTTAAAATCAAACAATAGTTTAGCTTAACTAGTAAAAAATGTCTGCCTTGAGGATTGTGCTCTCTCAAAATCTATCTATATGGGATCAAATTGACAACAGCAACTTGAAAGTTTAGATAGGAAACTTAGGGGACAGTGAGTTTATTATGTTCATGGAGAGGAACAAGTCAGAAAAGGAGAGTGAGAATGGCTGCACAACTCGAAGAATGTGATCAACGTCACTGAATTGTACATGTACAAACTGCTGAAATGATGTATGTTTTGCTGTGTATATTCTCAACAACAAAATAAATAAAAATTTTAAAAAA
>NW_004444106.1:5298041-5299439 GCF_000243295.1 Trichechus manatus latirostris | reverse complement strand
AAAACAGACCATCAATTGCTCATATGCAAGTTCAAGTTGAAAATGAAGAAAATTAGAACAAGTCCATGAGAGCCAAAGTACAACCTTGAGTATATCCCACCTGAATTTAGAGACCATCTCCAGAATAGGTTTGACACGCTGAACACTAATGACCTAAGACCAGACAAGTTGTGGAAGGACATCACACATGAAGAAAGAAAAAGGTCATTAAAGAGACAGGAAAGAAAGAAAAGACCAAAATGGATGTCAGAAGAGACTCTGAAACTTGCTCTTGAACATCAAGTAGCTAAAGCAAAAGGAAGAAATGACGAAGTAAAAGAACTGAACAGATGAATTCAAAGGACAGCTCGAGAAGACAAAGTGAAGTATTATAATGACACATGCAAAGAGCTGGAGATAGAAAACCAAAAGGGAAGAACATGCTCGGCATTCCTCAAGCTGAAAGAACTGAAGAAAAAATTCAAGCCTCAAGTTGCAGTAGTGAAGGATTCTATGGGAAAAACATTAAACAACGCAGGAAGTGTCAAAAGAAGAGGGAATACACAGTCATTATACCAAAAAGAATTGGTCGACGTTCAAACATTTCCAGAGGTAGCATATGATCAGGAGCTGATGGTACTGAAGGAAGAAGTCCAAGCTGCACTGGAGGCATTGGAGAAAAACAAGGCTCCAGGAATTGATGGAATATCAACTGAGATGTTTCAACAAGACGATGCAGCACTGAAAGCACTCACACGTCTATACCAAGAAATTTGGAAGACAGCTACCTGGCCAACCGACTAGAAGAGATCCAAATTTATGCCCATTCCCAAGAAAGGTGATTCAGCCAAATGCGAAAATTGTTGGACAATATCATTAATATCACACGCAAGTAAAATTTTGCTGAAGATCATTCAAAAGCAGCTGCAGCAGTATATCGACAGGAACTGCCAGAAATTCAGGCCAGATTCTGAAGAGGATGTGGAACCAGGGATGTCATTGCTGATGACAGATGGACCCTGGCTGAAAGCAGAGAATACCAGAAAGGTGTTTACCTGTGTTTTATTGACTATGCAAAGGCATTCAACTGTGTGGATCATAACAAATTATAGATAACACTGCGAAGAATGGGAATTCCAGAACACTTAATTGTGCTCACGAGGATCCTGTACATAGACCAAGAGGCAGTTGTTCGGACAGAACAAGGGGACACTGCATGGTTTAAAATCAGGAAAGGTCTGCATCAGGGTTGTATCCTTTCACCATACCTATTCAATCTGTATGCTGAGCAAATAATCTGAGACGGTGGACTATATACAGAAGAACGGGACATCAGGATTGGAGGAAGACTCATTAACAACCTGCGTTATGCAGATGACACAACCTTGCTTGCTGAAAGTGAAGAGGACTTGAAGCACT
>NW_004444106.1:5295334-5297268 GCF_000243295.1 Trichechus manatus latirostris | reverse complement strand
GCTATGAGTCGGAACCGACTCGAGAGCACCTAACAACAACAACATACAATTCAGTTTCCACAGTGTCATCAGAAACAGTATTCCCACTTTAGAGCTGGGGAGATTAAATGACTTACAAAATGATACACAGGGGATCCTGGGCAATTACCCCAACCTTCTACCCTAGAATACAGTGTACTGTCCTTGACATGCTGCATCCATGGTGGGTTCTACTCTCAGATCAAACACAAGATTGTCACAGTGGCATTCCAGGCCCTCAACTTGAAGTTTCACTTCGTTTCTTACCCAACTAGCAGCGGAAGATCCTCTTCTCTCATCAGCCTGGACTGTCACTCTTCCCAAACCTACACACACTTTTCCTACAAGTTGCCATTGAGTAGGACTGCGCTCCATAGGGTTTTCATGGCAGTGACCTTATGGAAGTAGACTGCCAGGCCTTTCTTCCAAGGGGCCCCTAGGTGTGTTCGAACCACCAACCTTTTCATTAGTAGCTGAGTGCTTAATCATTTGCACCACCCAAGAACTTCTGCACTTTTCCTAAATCTACTCAAATCCTGCCCTTCTCTCTAGGTCAGTTCAAGCCACCATTGTCCGTGACTGCTTCCACCCCACAGGGACCACCTCCTACTCCCTTCTCTCTGTACCATTTCTTTACCATAGTTTACAACCTCACCTTTGCTTATAAATTGAGAGGTTCAGCTGCTAGTAACTTCAATCACCCAGAACATAACTCCAACCCAGAAAAGTAAACCAACCAACCAACAACAAAAGCTTCTGAGTAGAAAAACAGCTGCCATAAGCTTATGAATTTTATTCTAGATGAGTTCTCTGACTCAAGCTTGGGTTCTATTGATACATTTTCATACAGTGCTAACAGTCCTGAATATCGTTTCATAAATTATGTTAAGCCAGAAGCCCCTATTAACTAACATTTGTGCAGTGCTTGCCCTGAGCCAAGTACCATGTGAAATGCTTTATGATACAAACCACCAAAGACAGGTTAACCAACTTGCCCAAGGCCACAGTCTGTAAGGGATGGAGTCCTTACTCTTAACCACTGCATTTTCCAGCCAGTAAGCAAGCAGCTTGCCTGACAACACAGAAGCAGAAAAGCCAAAGACTTAACAGACACTAAAATTACACGTGCATAGAAGCACTGGGGTACTTAGCGCAGGAACCAAGGGCCTTTCAGGGTCACTCCTGAAGTCCACGTTCTATTAAGGTACCACACCAGGGACTCAAGTTCCAAGTCATGAACTTACTTTCTGTCAAGAAAAGGATTAGATTGTGTTTGGTAACAGCTGTTTCAGGGAAGTGGGAAAGTAGAGTCTACATTCTGGAATAACTTCCAGAGAAAATGACGAACACAAACTTTTCTATCCTAAAAATTTCAGCGATTCGGAGAAGTCATTCTTGAAAACCTTTTCTTGAACAAACGATGTTTCAGTCTAACGTCTCATATTTGCATAGTAGTTTGTCTCTTTTCAAAGCCTTTCACATTTACCTATTTTCATTGTTACAGCAATCAGTGAAGGGAACGCGGGGGTGGGTAGTGGGTACAGCATTAACACCCCTCTATAAAAGAGAAACTGGGGCTCGAAAGCGTCAACTCATTCGCTGGAGATCTAGCAGCTGAGCCAGAAACTCCAGGTCTCACAAGCCACTGCCGCCTCGGACTGTATTTAAATGATCAGGTTCTTCGCTTATTTCGTATATCCCAAGACTTACAATGCACATTTCTCGATTTTGTCTCTTTCAATCCAGGCGGGCTTCCTGAAGGAAGCCGACTGGTCAGGAGCTGCCGAAGATGCCACTAGCCTTAGGCTCAGTCCCGAAGGTCGCGCGTCACGTGCCGGGGGCACCCCGGGGAGCGCAGGGAGAAGCCCGGGGGCATCCCCCCTCGCCTCGCCCCTCCCGCAGCAAGCCTCGTGTCA
>NW_004444106.1:5269545-5294901 GCF_000243295.1 Trichechus manatus latirostris | reverse complement strand
GCCCCCGACGCCGAGGCGGCCGCACCGAGCCTGCGAGAGCAAGAGCGCGGGCCGCCGGCCGGACCCTCCCCCGTCTCCTCCCCGAGGTCGCCGTCGTCTGCCGGGTGCGTCCGCTCTCTCGGCCCCTCCCCGACGCCCGCCGGCAGACCCTCCCCCGAAGCCGGTCGTGCCCCCAGCGCGCCCTGAGAGTCTAGGGCCCTCCTGGGCGCAGCTCGCCCTTCACCCCACACTCCGCGCACCTGGCGCCCCCTCCCTGAAGGGCACGTTGTCCTCCCTGGCCCGGCCCGCCTCCTTCCCACCCCCGCGCTCCTAACGGTTGCCCCTTCAGGCCCATCCCAAATCCTGCCCGGCACGGCGAGCCAGTCTCTCCCGGGGGCCCCATCTCACCCCCTCGTATCTTCCGCCGGGCCCGCCGAGGTGGTCCCCGACCGTAGTGTTCAGTTCTTCACAGAGCCCCTGCTGTGTGCCCGGCGCTCCCTGGAGATTTTCCCCAATGCGCTTCAGTGTTCTTGTCAGAATTAGCTGGGCCTTGCGGGGCTTAAAGTCCAAACGTTCATGACTTTGGAAGCCTTTTCCCGTAATCAAACACCTCAACTGGTTCTTTACCAGAATTTTCTTTCAGCAAGCGACAGTGTGCTTGGTCATTGGGGTCTCCTTTCTCCCGGTTGCTTGTCAGTGTTAAACACCTTCCTTAACAGAGACTCTTTCCTGTCATCAAACTAGGCCCTCCCTCTAAGCCACCTTCCCAGCCCATCTTCCCTGATGCAGCAGCTACCTGGGCATAGCCCCTCACGCTTTGCCTTTTTTCAAGTAACTGCAGAGAAGACCCTTATCTCTATCGCCTTTTACCTAATCATTACTAAAATTCCTAGTAAGCTTTCAGGTCTCTTCATTCATAGTGCTTGGCACTGGTAGGTGCTAAATGTATACTTGACTGGCCCTTGCCTCTACCCACCCCAGTTTTACTCTGCTCTTGCTTCTCAAAGTGCTGCTTTCCCAAAGTTCATCGGCCTCCACACAGCCTCTCCTGTGCCCCTCCAGGCTAACACACCAGTTTCAATTTACCTGCTGCCCCCTTTGCTTTGGGAACTGAAACTATCAGTACTAATAGGCCAGTCCTGGTCTGCTTCACCCAATGTGAGTTTGGTCTCTGACACCCATCTCTACCGTTCCCTTTGCAGTTCCAGGCCACTCAGTCTCCACCCCAGCTCCAATTTTATTTCCTAGATTGTGGATCTGTGTCCCCATTGTCACATTACTGGGAAGGGTTTGGGGGCAAATCTGGACTTTGTGTTCCTGCCATCGCCTGGGCAGGTAGGGGCGTCTAGGGTCTCCTGTGGTGACTGAAATCAAGTGAGTTGTGTGCTTAGACTTCTGGACTAGCTTTTTCAGCCAGTGGGTGCTTTAGTGTTGTATGTGATGTGATGGTTAAAGGACCCCAGTTTGGCCTGACTTTTATATCTGTGGTTGGAGTTTAGAGTAGAAAAAGTAGTCACGTTTAAGAGGAGAGAAGGTGAGAAGAGGTTGTGTGAAGGGTTTAAAAAAAAAAAAAAACTAACAAAATAAAAATGGTTTTAAACTCACGAAGTATGCCTGAGCATTTGGGATGGTTAACTGTTGCTTGGTGATCCTTCTCCAGTCTTGGATCGTGTTAGGGGAGGTCGGGAAACCCTGTTGGGCAGTTGCAGCTTACCTTCCTTGTTTTCCCTGGCTGGAGCCCCAGATCGAATGAGGAAAAGTGTGCAAGTGCTCTGAAAACTGATAAATAGTATACAAATGTTAAGTGGCATTATTTACCACGAGGGCTCAGAGTGTAGAGAGCTGGAGCCAGCCAGGATGAGCACAGGCTTGTTACTCCCCTTTTAAGCCTCACCATTCTCAACCCAACGGAGAATGTTTCCATCCTGAGAAAGGGCCGAGTCACCTCCACAGACTTGGGGCTGGGTGGCTGCTCCAAGTGCTGGGGAATTTGAGACTCTGCTGTTAATAGTGGTACCCTTCCGTGCCAAGGGACACTGCTCTGGATCCGGCTAATCTTAGAGGTGATGGAGCAAGGAAATAATGCTCTTAGTGTGTATCCCTGTTGTTGGGTCTTTTCCTCCTCCCTTGAGTTCTGGACCCCAGATCAGTCTGCCTTTGGTCCCCTCCAGCCTGTGTGAGCACTGAGGACCAGTGTGTGTCCTCTCTGCTAGTCTCCAGCAGGGGGCAGCCTTTTAATGGCAGTAATTCAGATGCTAGAGGAGTGAGCAGATGTTGTTGTTAGGCGCCATCAAGTCAGTTTCGATGCATGGCGACCCATGCCATGGTAGAACTGCTCCATAGGGTTTTCTAGGCTGTAATCTTTATAGGAGCAGGTTGCCAGGTCTTTCTCCCACTGAGCCGCTGAGTTGGTTTGACCCAGTGACCTTTTGGTTAGCAGCTGAGCACTTAACCATTGCACTACTTGAGCCTATATTGAGGCCCAAGAAAGAGAAGAAATGGGAGGATAGGGAGTGGGTAGATGAGGTATGAGGTAGACATACTGAGGGCAGGCAGAGAGGTAGTGGATAAGCTGCAAGGAGCCGTGTGAGGAAGTAGCCAGGAAAATGTAAGGCAGAAAAGGATTCGGTCCCTAGTTCTTTGCCCTCTGCCTCTCCAGCTCTGTCCTTCATAGGAAAGAGATTCAAATGCTTGATTTGAGAGTTTGTGATAGAGAAACTTAGAACAGTTTTGTGTTTTTAAAATCTAGTTTCTCCAGGCTTTCTCTCCCAGCAGGACCTCAGCTTTTTCTCACGGGACAGTATCATTAGAGAATGATTTTTCCTGCTGTTCAGAGGAGAGAATGAACTAGAGTCATTGTGGTTTCTTTTGTTGTCCATTGTTCACCATAAACATAGAATGGGCATTACCTATGTTCATAGCGGAGAGGAGGGTTTCTTAACTGTGGCATAGTTGACATTTGGGGCCAGATAATTCTTTGCGGTGGGAGACTGTCCTGTACGTTATTTAACAACATACTTGGTCTCTACCCACTAGAGTCCAATAGCAACTTCCCTTCCAAATGTGGCAATGAAAAATGTCTGCCAAATTTCCCCTGGGGAACAGAGCTGCACCCCAGTTTGGGGGGTGCCATCTGTGCTGCTTTACAGTGGTTCATTTGGTCCGAGGCAGGGCCAGGTGGCTATCTAGCTTCTGGGACCAAACCCTTCTCTGGTTGGTCCTAAAGTCTTGAACTTTGACTCCTAGCTTCTCCCCAAGAAGATGGGATGGCTTTGACCTTTTCCTGCTCTGAGGTTCCTTTTCTCCCCTGACTGCCTTTCGCTTGCCTCTGGAGTTTCCCTGCTTCTCACACTTGTTTAAACCACTTTTCCTCTGCTTGCTGCTTATACCGGGACAGAAGGTGAAAGCAAGAAGTGGAAAGCTGTCGTTGCCATGCTCTGGAAGCGGGGGAGGGTCAGTTTTCCCATTTTTCTGTTCCCCTCTCTCCCTGCCCCCAGCCTGTCCATGCCTGCAGGACGAGGTTCTGTCCCCTCTGGAAGACGGGCTCTTCTAGAGTGAACTGGCTAGTAAGGAGTTGCAAACTACCTGTCTTGAGGTTTGTTAGGAGGAACATGGGGTGTTTTTCTTGGAGTACGGAAGACTTAGGCACACAGTAGTTTCCCCCCAAATATCTTAAGGGTTGTGGTGTAGAGAAAGAATTACCCTTACTTTGTTTTGGGAGACCTGCTTTAATCTACTGGAAGGAAGAACTTTTTGACAGACTTGACCCCTCCAATGGCCTTGTGAGGTGTGGCATGCGCTGCGTGTGCCATCACCGGAAATGTCCAACAGAGACTGTTGTGGAAGAGATGCCCCTGCTGGGGGGAGGCTCGCCTAGCTCTAGTTCATCTCTAAAAAGCTGCTTTTCACCCGAAAGTGCTGTAATTCTAGGAGTGGATCCTGTGTTTATCATGCAGTTTTACTTGTTCTTCTTGCTGCCAGCTGTAGGTGAGAGAGCCTGTTTCCTTTGACACCTTTGGTGAAACCCTTCTTCCTCTTCCTTCCCAGAGTTAGAGAGTCTTGGAGTTGATGGGTACTGTGGAGGACATCTGCTCCAGCATCCCTACCAGCCAGTGACGGAAGCCCTTGCCTAGCTCCGTGGGACACTACCTTTACCTCTGCTCGGGCACCGCCGGTGATGAGCCTCCTCCCGCGAGTCTCTTCTGTTGTTCGTTAGAGGGACAGAGTGCCGCTGCTGCCTCTTCTGATACCAGCAGTAAAGTAACTGATTTTGTATATGTTTTATGATGGGCGAACCCGTTCCCTAGCTTTTCTCATAATGATGTTGTTCGCGTCTTGGATTTTATTTGTACTTATGATTGACTTCTCCTGATTCTGGGGCAAGGGGCTCTGGTATTTATTCCTGTTTGGTGTACCTGCCCCTGGATGTGTTGGCCAGGCTTTCCTGCCTGGAGCCTGCAGTGTGTGCCCCATCCTCGGCCCTGGGATAGCCTCCCTTGTTTCCCTTTTCCTGGGCATCTGCCCGGCTGAGTACCTGCGCTGTAGCCTCCGAGTAGCCAACCCCGATTTTTGTCATACGGGATGTAGTTTTGTTCCCAGATTTATTTCTCATTCTGTCTGTAATTAACCTTTTCTGTTTGTAGGGTGGTTTTCTCTTTCAGTGGTTTTTATCTCTGTTTTGAATGTTTGTATATACCTTAAGTACCTTCCTTAGTGAATGCTGTACCACAGTTCCTGTCTCTGCCTTCAAGGAGAATGCTGACGACCTAGAGACCATGTTTGGCGGGTTCTCTGCCATACTTCTGGCATCTAGCTACTTGCCTGTCCGCCAGGAACCCTCAGTGTTTGCTGAATGAACTAACTGCTCATGAGGCAGAATGAGAGGGGACAGAGATGAGAAGAAGTGGGGGCTGTGGTCTTCTGTTCTGGGTGACAGGCAAACTCCAGGCAGCCTGTCGGCCTTTCCAGTTACATAGGACAGGAGGACCAGAGGCAGGGAGTCCCATCTGACCCATTAATTTAACCCGCCTCTTCTCCTTGCTTCTCATTAAGGACCTTTCTCAGATGTGAAGGTCCCTCCCCAGTCACTGCTGAGGTCAGACCAGTATCCAGTAGCTTGGGAACCCTAGTTCACTCGGCATAGGCCCCTGTCTGAAGAGAGTGCGGCCCAGCCCTACTTGCTTCCAGGGCAAGGCTGCCAGGTGAGTCTAAGGCAGAGGGTGGGAGAGAGTGGTCCCTGCATGGAAGCCCCTACAGAGGCTGGAAGGGGCTTGAGCTTCCCTGTTTTCTCCCCTCCCCCAGGTCTTTCATCCATATTGACTCATCTCTGGTTAACTAATGGTGTGAGTTGCCACCTGCTGGCTCAGGTGAGTTCTTTAGAGCCCAGGTGTCCCATCCCCAAGCCTGATGCCTGTCCTTGTGTTTGCCAAGGTGCTGTACCTACCTATTCCTGACCTTCTAGGGGTTCTCTGGGCTGCTCTTCTCCAAGGCCTTGTTTCCCCCGTGCCTCCACAGCTATTGGAGAGTGAACGCAGGTCCTCTATCCTCTGCTCACTCCCTCCGACCTCAAGGAAACGCGCCCAGCTCCATAATGGCAGCAGAGACCCTCAATTTTGGGCCTGAGTGGTGAGTCAGATGTGCTTTGGGTGGCGTAGAAAAGCAGGATGAAGAATAGGGCTGCTCTGACTGCTATCTTTCTCCTTCCTCTCTATATCTTTTCTAGGCTGAGGGCCCTTTCCAGTGGGGGCAGTGTGGCCTCCCCACCCCCATCCCCTGCCACGCCCAAATACAAGCTTGCTGACTATCGCTATGGGCGAGAGGAGATGCTGGCCCTCTTTGTTAAAGAGAACAAGGTGGGTGTGTGGGCGGGTGGGCGTGGGAGGTGTACGACCAGTTGGCTTGTTCAGCCTCAGCTAGTGGAGAGGGCCCGGGAGCATGTGGTTTTTCAGTACTCCTGCCCCAAATGACAGGTCCCCGATGAGCTCCAGGACAAGGAGTTTGCTGCGGTGTTACAGGAGGAGCCACTGCAACCCCTGGCACTGGAGCCTCTGACTGAGGAGGAGCAGGTGGGGCCAGGCTGGGGATTGAGGCAGCCAGGTCCTGGGAAGGGTGGCAGGCTGCAGTCGAGGTGTTGGGTTTGGGGAGGAGAGGGGACTGACATGGGGAAGATAGATGGTGGAGCTTGTGGTTCTGCACAAGGGCTGGGGAGTGGTTGGGTGCCTGGGTCCTCACTCCCACCCCTGGCTCCCTCCTCAGAGAAACTTCTCCCTGTCAGTGAACAGTGTGGCTGTGCTAAGACTGATGGGGAAAGGGGCTGGTCCCCCCGCAGGTGGCACCTCCCGTGGCAGGGGCAGCACGAGAAGCCGAGGTAGAGGGGGTTATTAAGTGTTCTAGGGGGTGGGCAGAGGTGGTGCCCGTGGTTTTGAGGTGTGGAGCAGTTATCTGGTGGTTTCCCATCACCTAGTTTTCTGTGTGGACCTCATCCCTCCTCCAGGCCGTGGCCGCGGTGACAGCTGCTTTTACCAAAGAAGCATTGAAGAAGGCGATGGGGCCTTTGGACGGAATCCCCGGGAGATCCAGCGTAGCCAGAGTTGGGATGACAGGTGTGGTCTAAAGGAGGTGTGGCATAGAGGCAGAGCAGAGAGAAGCTCAAGGGTTAGGTCCCGGGGTCCCATGGAGGGAGGCTTGGGTCTTTGTCATTAGAGGGGAACGGTGGACCTACCAAGGAAAGCCTTGTTGGAGATCTCTGTGCTCTCTGAGCCCCTGTGGTCCTTTCTGCCCCTTTCCCTTCTGATTCTCTTAGGACCTGTTTGTCCCTGTGACCTCTTCTGTGCCCCACTGTGTTCCCTTCCCATAAGCTTGACTTTTCCCTAGTTTTCTCTGTCCCCTCCCATCTTCCACCTTTCTTGGGCAGAACGGATGGCATGTGCAGAGATCCACAGTTTGGCGTGGGGGCAGGCTGGACTGCTTTGACCAATCCCTTTACCTCTTGCAGGGGCGAGAGACGGTTTGAGAAGTCAGTGAGAAGGGACGGAGGTATGGAGTGGGGTGAGAGTGGTGTGCAGGGCTTTGGGGTCATTGTGAGGAGGGGGCGGTACTGAAACGGATCACCCCAGTTAGGGGAATGTTTACTGGGAGAGAGAGAGAGGGGCAGGAGAACCTGGAGCTGGGTTCTTCATTCACCAGCAAGCGTTGATAGCAAGAGTCTTCCAGGTACCATTCCTTCCATCCTGCTAACAGTGCCTTCATCCCACTCCTCCTCCAGCACGATCCGGGTTTGAGGAGGGAGGGGCTGGCCCTCGGAAGGAACATGCCCGCTCAGATAGCGAGAACTGGCGTTCTCTACGAGAGGAGCAAGAGGATGAGGAAGAGGGCAGTTGGAGACTTGGGGCAGGCCCCCGGCGAGATGGTGATCGCTGGCGCTCAGCCAGCCCTGGTGAGATAGGGGCCAGCTGTGCATTTGGGGTGGGGGGAAGGGCAAGAACTATCCCGTGAGGGTGGGCTTCTCTGGCCAAGAGGAAGGAACAGAAAGCTTTCTGGAGTGGGGGTGGTAAGGAAGCAGTCCTGGAAATGGCAGTTGTTTCTGGGGGGATCCTGGTGGGCAGCAGAAGAGTGGAGACTCTGGCCTGACTAGGATACCGGTTCTCCTCCTCCAACTTTTCCTGCCCAGATGGCGGCCCCCGCTCTGCTGGCTGGCGGGAACATGGAGAACGGCGTCGCAAGTTTGAATTTGATTTACGAGGGGATCGAGGAGGGTGTGGTGAAGAGGAGGGGCGAACTGGGGGAGGCAGCTCCCACCTTCGGAGGTGCCGAGGGCCCGATGGCTTTGATGATGACAAGGACGGGCTCCCGGAGTGGTGCCTGGACGATGAGGATGAAGAGATGGGCACCTTCGATGCCTCTGGGGCCTTCTTGCCTCTCAAGGTATCTGTGAGGAGACGGGAAGATTTTTGTTAGAGGTCGGTGGGTTGATGGGGTTCTCGTGCTCCCACCCATTCTCTGCCCCTTACCTCCCCATCATATCCCCTAACCCCATCCAGAAGGGCCCCAAGGAGGCAATTCCTGAGGAGCAGGAGCTGGACTTCCAGGGTCTGGAGGAAGAGGAGGATGAGCCTACAGAAGGGCTGGATGAGGATGGGACTGAGGCAGGTAAGCCTTCAGGGTAAGATGAGGCATGACAGCCTTGAGCTGGGCCAGGTGGGCAAGGGGCTGAGTACCTGACTGAGCACTGGTTGTTCACCCCCCTCTAGGGTAAAGCTGCTTAGAAACGAAAGGAAAGCAGGTGCTTTCATAAATGGGGGAGGAGTCTGCAAACAGCAAAGCTCTGTCTTTAAAGGCAGTATCAGACAAAAATCACATGTCATCAAAACGACCTTTGAGAATCTTTTAAAGAACCCATATTGTACATACAGTCCTGTACAGTGATGGGCCACATGCATCGTGTGTCCTGAATTGTACAGGACAAGAGTAAGTGAACAACGTTGGAGTCTGTGGTGCTGAATAACTGGATGTTAGTTGAATTGACCAAAGTTAAATGGGCATCTGATGGGCCCAATGCCCAGAGGCCCGAGCTGTGGTCACAAATGGAGGGTTTGTACTAAATCACTTTTAAAACCTTCTAGTTCTTTGGTTTTGAGTTTTGGTAACTACTCTTTCAGGTGGGAAGGAACTGACCCCACTGCCTCTTCAGGAGAAGTCGTCCAGCTCCTCATCCCCACTGCCCACCTTGGGCTCACTCTGGGGAACCAATGGAGAAGGTGATGAAGCTGTGGAGAAAGAGCTGCCAGCAGCTGAAGGTAGACAGGGCAGGGCAGAGCAATTCCCTGTGTGGACTGGGGTTGGTGGAGAAAGCACCTCCTCCCCTTGTGCGGTGGAGAAGCACAGGGTATTTTTGTTGGCTAGAGGTGGTTAGAGCCTCTTTTTCTGGATTGGTGGTGGATGGGGACTGTCTTTCCCTCGTGCTACCTTTTTTCACTCCTCCTAGGAGACGATATGAGAGGAATCCAGCTAAGTCATGGGGTGGGCTCACCCCCTGGCCCACCCGGAGATCTGGAGGATGATGAAGGCTTGAAACACCTGCAACAGGTGTGAGGGGGACCTAAGAAAGCTCTAAGACTCCTCCCCTGCAAGAGACAGACAGCCATTCTTCTGTCCCTGCCCCAGATTCCAAACTTCCCGTTTCTGTCCTGCCACATCCATGACCTGACCTGACCCCAGCCCCAGTCCTATCCTGATGTTGCTGTGATTGGGTGGCTGAGGCTGACCTCTCTTCCCGGGCTCCCAGGAGGCGGAGAAGCTGGTAGCCTCCCTGCAAGACAGCTCCCTGGAAGAGGAGCAGTTCACAGCTGCCTTGCAGGCCCAGGGCCTGCGCCACTCTGCAGCCGCCACTGCTCTCCCACTCAGCCATGGCGCTGCCCGCAAGTGGTTCTACAAGGACCCGCAGGGGGAAATCCAAGGTACCTCTGGAGTGCAGGGAGGAGGCAAGGAGGGGAGTGCTAGGGAGGCCATTCTTACTCATGGGTCTTAGGCTTGCCTCCTGGCCCCAATGGTTTTTTTTTGGCCCTGCTTCTCCCTCGGTCCAGGCCCCTTCACAACACAGGAGATGGCAGAGTGGTTCCAGGCTGGCTATTTCTCCATGTCACTGCTTGTGAAGCGGGGCTGTGACGAGGGCTTCCAGCCCCTGGGTGAAGTGATCAAGATGTGGGGCCGTGTGCCCTTTGCCCCGGGGCCCTCACCACCCCCATTGCTGGTGAGCATGGGAGCGGAGGTCTGGGGGACAGGGAACGGGGGGAGGTACAGAGCAGGACAAAGTAAAAGCTGCAGGACCTCAGGAGAGCCTGCCATGTCCCCTCCTCCCACCGTTTGCACTGGCATTGCTATCGTTCCTCACGCAGGGAAACATGGATCAGGAGCGGCTGAAGAAGCAACAGGAGCTGGCAGCAGCTGCCTTGTACCAGCAGCTGCAGCACCAGCAGTTTCTTCAGCTGGTCAGCAGGTATGGGGGCCCTGGAGGGACTTGAGAGTAGGGTTGGGGCACTGGCTGGGTGTGGCCCTACCCACCCCGCACCCCCTTGCTGTGTCCCTGCAGCCGCCAGCTCCCACCGAGTGCGCTCCGGGAAAAGGCAGCTCTGGGAGACCTGCCGCCACAGCAGCAGCAGCTTACAGCGTTCCTGCAGCAGCTCCAGGCTCTCAAACCCCCCAGGTCTGTGGGCCGGTCCATCTGTTGGCATCCCTGTGTGACTGTTTGTGTACAAAACCCAGGATATGTGAAGGGGGAGATGGGGAAGATAAGGAATGGGTTTAGGGTCCTGAGAATCCATGGTTTGCCCCTCAGAGGTGGGGACCAGAACCTGCTCCCGACGATGAACCGTTCCTTGTCGGTGCCAGATTCGAGCCCCCTCTGGGACATACATACCTCAGCCTCATCACAGTCAGGTGTGTGGCCGGCCAGACCTCTCATTTCTCCCAGTTCCCTGCCCATCCCTCCCTCCCTCCCCTGGCCAAGCAGACAGGAGAGATCCTGTCTTGAATTCTTGATGCTCCCACCCATCTCTGCCAGGCCTCGCTACCTCCCCTGGCAGTCCCTGGGTGAGTAGGGTGTCCCATGTCTGTTTCTCATCCCAGTGCTGCTCTGTTCACCTTTTGTGGGTGAGGAGCCAGACTACTTGACAGGACCAGAGGGGCTGGAGTTCTTCCTGAAGCTGCCTTTGCCTCCTGCAGGTGGTGAGGCCAGTCTTTGGGACATACCAATTAATTCTTCGACTCAGGGTCCAATTCTAGAACAGCTCCAGCTGCAACATAAAGTGAGTAGGCATTCCTGGGGTTGGAGGCCCTGGGTGTCAAGGGCTGGACCAAGGTAGGCTCCCTAGGCCAGGTCCCCCCAGGTCTCATATTTAATCTTTTTGAAAGTGTCAGTTCCAAGAGCGCAGAGAAGTGGAGCTCAGGGTGAAGCGGGAGGAGGAGGAGCGGAAGCGACGGGAGGAGAAGCGACGCCAGCAGCAGCAGCAGCAGCAGCAAGAGGAGCAGAAGCGGCGACAGGAGGAAGAGGAGTTGTTCCGGCGCAAGCAGGTGGGGGCCCAGCTGAGCCCTGTGGGACGGCTGTGCTTGGGTCAGGCCAGCTGCCCTCACCTGTCTCTCTGGTTCAGGTGCGGCAACAGGAGCTGCTGCTGAAGCTTCTGCAGCAGCAGCAGGCAGTGGCCACAGGCCCTGTGCCCCCTGCCCCCAGCTCCCCACCCCCACTCTGGGCTGGCCTGGCCAAGCAAGGCCTCTCCATGAAGACGCTGCTCGAGCTGCAGTTGGAGGGTGAGCGGCAGCTGCACAAGCAGCCTCCGCCTCGGGAGCCGTCGCGGGCCCAGGCCCCCAGCCACCGTGCGGTGAGCAGGCTGGGCCCTTCCTGTTGATTGGGGGAACCTTTTGGGGCCCTTGGGAACCCTGTCCAGTCAGCTTCCAGGGTGACATGGGGGAGGGGTATCACTGAGTCCAGACTTTTCCAACCTAGGCCCTGGTTCCTTATCTGACTTTGAAGGATCCCTTTCTCTGTAGCCCTCATCTCACCCACCCTTTGCCACCTAAACAAGCCTCCCTACCTAGCTTTCTTGGGCACCCTTGTTTGAGCCTCCCTGACTTCCTGCCATCTGTAACAGCTTGGGGGCCTGAGCACTGCCCCCCTGTCTCAGTGGGTAGCTGAGACTGGGCCGCTGTGGGGCGGGCCTGACAAGAGTGGGGGCAGCAGCAGTGGCTTGGGACTCTGGGAGGACACCCTTAAAAGTGGTGGTAGCCTGGCCCGAAGCCTAGGCCTGAAGAACAGCCGGAGCAGCCCATCTCTCAGGTGGGTACTGGGGCCTGGAGAGTCATGGTAGGTCAGGGGGTGGAAGGATGCGGAACACCTGAGCCAATTTGTTGCCTCTGAGCCACCCCCTCCTGCTCCCCTCAGTGACTCGTACAGCCACCTGTCAGGTCGGCCTGTGCGCAAAAAGACAGAGGAGGAAGAGAAGCTGCTGAAGCTGCTGCAGGGCATCCCCAGGCCCCAGGATGGCTTCACCCAGTGGTGTGAGCAGATGTTGCACACACTGAGCACCACGGGCAGCCTGGACGGTACTGGCAGGTGGACCCTGGAGGCTGGCTGGGCTGGGGCCAGGGGTCCTAGACCTGGGTCAGGTGGGCCCTGACAACCCCATCCCACCCCATAGTGCCCATGGCTGTAGCGATCCTCAAGGAGGTGGAATCCCCCTATGATGTCCATGATTATATCCGTTCCTGCCTGGGGGACACGCTGGAAGCCAAAGAATTTGCCAAACAATTCCTGGAACGGAGGGCCAAGCAGAAAGCCAGCCAGCAGCGGCAGCAGCAGCAGGTGAGGTTTCGTAGAGCCTTGGCAGGTGGGGGGCGGTGGCCCTGCCGCCCTCCCACTTACCCGCTGTCTCTGCTGCCTTCAGGAGGCTTGGCTGAGCAGTGCCTCCCTGCAGACAGCCTTTCAGAGCAACCACAGCACCAAACTTGGCCCTGGGGAGGGCAGCAAGGCCAAGAGGCGGGCACTGATGCTGCACTCAGATCCTAGCATCTTGGGTAAGTTTGGGGCTGGGGAGGGGAAGGAGGCTCCTTCCTCAGCACAGAGCCGGAGAATCCTGGGGGACAGACCTCCAATCCAGGTTTCTCCCTGGCTTCAGGGTACTCCCTGCACGGATCTTCTGGTGAGATAGAGAGCGTGGATGACTACTGACCAGCCCATCCCACCAGCCCCCTGGGCTGTAGGCCAGGGGCAGCGGCAGCAGCTTGGACCCTTGGGTCTCCAGCCTGCAGGCTCCCCACAAGGAGCATAGGAGGAGGCAGGGGCAGGGTCCCCAGCACTTGTTACAAACCACACGATGCACCTTAACTCACCCACCACAAGGCACTTTACAGATTGGGGGGAAGGGTTTTTTTCCTTTTTTTTTTTTTTTTTTTTTTATTTTAAACAACATGGAAGAAAACGTTAGGAGAGACAAAAAAAAGACCAGACTCTAAGCACCTCTGCCCATCTGGGGATAGTGGGGGTGACGATGGAAGGTCCACAGAGGTTCGTTCGTTTTTTTTTTTAAGAAAAAAAGAAAAATAACGAGGAAAAAAAAAGACTGAAAGAAAAAACACACTGTTGTTTTGGGGCAGTGGGAACACAGGCCCTATGGATCTGTCCTGCCTGCCCCCCGTGGCTGCACTTACCCTCCCTGCCCTTGTAAGGTGGGCCATTGGGGTAACTGGAAGCTGGGGGGCCAGCAGTTTGCACAGCGAGGCCCCCTCGGAGCCCCGCCTGCCGGACCCGCTGTGAACGGCTCCCTTGTTGCTGTGACTGTGGCAGAGGTGTCCAGGGTGGGGGCCAAAGTAGCCCCTTGGCTTTGCTGCTTTGGGGGAAAGTTGCACAAATTGGGTGAGTCGCCTCCACTCCCCAGGCTAGCATCCTGTGCTGGCTGATGGGTAGATGGGAAAGGCCAGGCCAGTGCCAACTTCATCTGGCTGTTGGCAGCAGAACTTTGACTCTGGCCTTGGTGAGGGCTTCCCCCACCACTGCCATTTGCGGGGAGGGCCTGGGCGTGAAGCCGAAAGCCCCAGCTCCCTGCCTTGCCACATGAATGTATTCTTTGGGCCACAACCCTCTGCCTCCCCCCCTGAGCATGGAGAGGTGGGAGCGGATGATTCCTCCCGGAGCCAGAAAGGTACCACTTAATGGACTGAGTTGTTTCTCCTGTGAAGGGGGCAAGTGGAGGGGCGTAGAAGGGCAAGAGAGGGGGCAGCTTGGGGCTTAGGGTTGTAAAGTGGGGGGGTGGCAAAGGGAGCCCCCTCTCCCACTGCCAGCTGTGTGGAATGTGGACCACCCAGCTCTGCTCTGATCCCTCCATTGACCAAATGGGAGAGAAGTGACTTCTTCCCTCCCTGCCCCCTTGACAAGTTTTTTTAATGTTGAGTGAGGTTGGAGTAAGAATAGAAGTGTCTGTCTCTCCTAAGTCAGGGGTAGGCCGCCCTTTCTATTTCTCACTGACTTCTTATTCCTAATCACCTACCTGGTTTGTCTCCATCTGTGTTTTGTGTTTTTTTTCTTTAAATTGGTTTCTCATCTAATTTCTCCTGTCGACCTCATTGCTCAGAGTGCAGTATTAGGGCAGTATTCTGCCACTGCCTCCCCTCCATGAATGTATTTATCCTTCCGGTCCTGGAGAAATGGGGAGTGGTTTCTCCCCCATTTTTCTTTCCTAGTCAATCCCCAGAGAGACTTTTTTTTCTTTTCTTTTTCTTTTTTTTTTTTGCACCAAAGTGGCAACTGGGTCAGTGTTGGGGGATAAAGCTGGCCTTGGGGGTTGAAGGGCTCCCTCCTCCTGCTTCTCCCTGGTTTCAACAGTGTTAGCGTCCGTGAAAAGACAATATTCTCTCTAAAGCAATAAGGGGGTGATGGGCCAGGGGGAAATGTCTTGCTGCTGCTGGCCCCCCAGCTCCCCCTTTCCCCTCACCAGTATTTGGTGGCATTAGAGGGGTGGGGGGGGGACTACTGTTGTGACTGAATGTAACCCCCCCACCCCTGCTGCACTCAATGCAGGGGAGGGGCATAATACTTTTTCCTGTCTCTTCCTTCCCCTTCCCCCCAGCTGAAGAGACTTTGAACTTTGGGGGCCCTTGAGCCTGGAGAGGCCTTAACCCTGTGAGGAAGTGTAGGGGGAGCCCTCTCCCACCCCCATCCCCTTCTGAGAGTGGTCAATGTTTACAAGCCCCTGAGCCCCCCAGCCCAGGGACTCAGACTCCATTGCTGTCCTTTCCGATCCCAGTCTTCCTGGGCCCTGGCTGCTCTCCAGCCCTTCCTGGGGTTGGGGTTGGTGCAGGGGTCATTCTGTACTCCCTTGTCTGCCTTGTCCCTACAATCTTTTACCCACTCCCTCCCCTCTGTGACCTCTGTTTTACCTGCCCCTGTAAATACCCCCTTCCCCCCAATAAAACTTGGTGTGTTTTCTCCCTCTCTGCCTCTACTGCTGTCTTGATTTGGGGAAAAGGGGACATTGGGGGTGAGTGAGATGCTTAAGGCTGGGCAGCTGTGGTCAGCCAGCCTAACTGGGTGAGAGATCAGAGGACTAGGTGTGTTAAAAGAACACCCGGCTATGCCTCTGCTTGGCAGCAGCTCTGCCAGAGACTGCAGCTTTGGCCTGAAGGAATGTGGGGCGGAGAGAGCTCCCCTCTTGCCCCCCAACCTCAGGCAGCAGAAACCAAACTGAGTAAAACAAGGGTGGAGACCAGGTACAGAGTTGGAATTGGTTCCTTTATGGAAAAACTGAAAATATAATAAAAATTAAAATAAAACCAGTTTTAAAAAAGCCAGCCCCTAGAGTTACCACCTCCTGCCTCTGGCCCTCCAGAGGGGTGGGGCCCTAACTCCAGGGCAGCAAAAGGAAGAGGGCTTTCTACCCTTCCTCTTCCCCCATTCTATCCCCATCTTTATCTCCACAGTGGGGGCCCCGGGAGGAACCAAACCTGGGTGGGGGAGCAGGGACCCAAGGCTCCATGGCTCGCCGGGGAGGGAGGCTTGGTGCACCCAGCCCCAAAGCTCCCGGCCTGTAGTGTGGGCATGGGCAGGGCCCCTCCCAGCCTGGGCCCAGTTGGGGTTGGGACGGTTAGTTCCAGATCTTGAGGAAGGAGTCCCAGGAGCCTGTGGCCACAGCCATGCCATCATCAGTGACCCCGAGGCAGCTCACGCGGTTGTCATGGCCAGCGAGGACACCTGTGAGGGAGGGGCGCGTCAGAACGGACCTTGCCTGGTTTCCCAGTCCCGCCTTCCCCCACCACCACCCAGGCCTCACCTGCACGGTCGCCCTTCATGGCATCCCAGATGTTGCAGTTGAAATCATCGTAGCCAGCAAGCAGCAGCCGGCCACTGCGTGAGAAGGCTACGGAGGTGATGCCACAGATGATGTTGTCGTGAGAATACATAAGGAGCTCTTGGTCAGCTCGCAGGTCGAAAAGGCGGCACGTAGCGTCATCGGAGCCCGTGGTGAAAGCGTAGCCGTTGGGGAAGAACTGCAGAGAGGATCAGAGTGAGATGAGGGTACAGAACAGGGCCAGGAGCCTGGCAGAGAAAAGGGCCGCCTCAGCTTTGGCCCCAGAACTTACGGCCACGGCATTGATGTCAGATTCGTGGCCAATGAAGGTCTGTCGACACATCGAGTCCCGCACATCCCACAGCTTGATGGAGGCATCACAGGCACCTGACACAAAGGTGCGGCCATCGGGAGCCAGTGACAGGGACATCACATCTCCACTGTGTCCTGCAAAACCCACCGTCTGCTGGCCTGTCTCAATGTCCCACAGGGCACTGGAGCGGTAACAGGAAGAAGGTAAGAATCAGAGATGGGGTGAAGGACAGATTCCCTGCCTCCCTAACCCCTCTACCAGGTGAGCCCAGAAGCCTCTACGGAAGGGACCCTGGAGCCACTAGGTCACAGAAGCCTGCTCTTGCCCCAGGTCAGAGAGCCGTAGGTGGGGAGAGGGGACCCTCACCCACCCCCTTCATGCCTATCAGGAGTGGGAAGCTAGGTGTTCAGAAGGCAGACTCTGCCCTGGCTCGTGTTCAAGGTGTATATACCTTTAAGGACTGAGATTAGTGACTCCCGAGGCAGGAAGTGCGAGTTAGCCCAGACACCCCAGCAGGGCCTTACCAGGTGGTATCCCCGGAGCTGGTGATGATTTGGTTATCATCCAGAAATCGGCAGCACGACAGGTACCCTGGGGAAAGGGGCTGGTCAGCCAGGTCTCAATAGGGAGGGCAGTGCAGCCCCTCCCCCCACAATAGTGCCCATGCCTTGCCAGACTCCTCTCACCAGTGTGCCCTGGCAGCTCCCGGCTGACCCTGACATTGCCCTCACGGGTCTTGAGGCTGTAGATGGAGCAGATGTTGTCCAGCCCCCCACAGGCCACAAAGTTCCCTGAGGGTGCATAGGCACAGGTCATGACCCAGGAGGAACGCAGTGGGATGGCATGGACCTAGACAGGAGGGGCAGTGTCAGGGTCAGAGCCAGCCAGGACCCTGCAGCCCAGCCCCGTCCTGCCTCAGGGACAGCCTGTACCTTGTTGGTGGTGTAGCTGTCCCAGATGATGAGCTTCCCGTCCTGGGAAGCGCTGACCAGCAGCCTGTTGGAGAGTAGCAAGGGAGGGGAAGAGGGCTCAGGTCATGAAGCCCTCCTCTGGAGGCAGGACACTCTCCCACTCCCCTATCTGGAAGGAGGCCCTTCTGAGATAACTTCCAGCAGCAGCCCAGGAGTTCCTGTTGGTATAATCCTTGTTCCCCCAGTGCTGGTAGGGATGTTTGGGAGTCATGATCTTCCCCAACGTACTGCATCCTGTAAGTCTTTCAGGATCTTCGAGGTTGCCCTCCACCCCCGTACTCTGCCTGCTTTTATAAAGTCAACCCATGAGTACACAGCCCCAAGCCAACCACACACACCCACACACCTTGAGTCTGTCCCCCAGTGCATGGCATAGATTTTTGCCAGGTGCCCACGGAGGGTCCTCCGTGTCCTCATCTGGATTCTCCCCACTGGGTCCAGACCAGCTGTGATCTGGAGGTGGAGGCAGAAAGCTCAGGGAGGTTCAGGTAGTAGGGCTTCACTGAGCAGTATATCTCAAATCCTTGCTCCTTCCCTAAACCCCAATTCCAGCCCTGAGTTTCTCTTACCTGGGTCAGTGTTGAATCCCCACATGCTTTTCGGGCATCCTGTAAGAGATGGCAGAGCCAGTCAGAGAGGAGAGAAGAAAGCAAGAGGGGGAGTAAGAGGAGGAAAGCAGACACACGAGTGAAGAGAATGAGGCATTGAGAGATTAGGGTACCATCCCCCGCAAAAAGCCCTCACCCGGCCCACTGCAGGGCACTGGGCAGAAGTGCACACAAACCTCGGGGCCCACTCAGCCTCCCCACCCCTGCCTGCCAAGCCCTTACCCGGATCTGGTTCCGGAGCTGCTCAGCCTCCTGTCTCAGTTGCTCCAGCTCACTCATGGCGCCGGGCCCGTGGGGCGGGGTTGGGGGCGGCTGGGGGCCGCGGGACGGGGGCTGGGGGAGGCAGCTCCTCGCTGCTGGCCCGAGGCCTGGGGGTTACAGGGCTGACGTCAGGCCCCAAGGCCGCGGGGAAGAAGGGAGAAAAGGCGGGGTTGAACGCAGCCCGGAAGGGGTAAGCACCCGGCTGGAGTGGGAGGGGGCGGCAGCCGGGGCCGCGGTCCCAGGGGCAGAACCCAGTCTCTGGAACAGGAGAAACGTTGCCGAAGAACGGCAGACTTCCCCAGTCTTCCTCCCGCCTCCCGGAAACAAAGCGGGGAGTGCAAGAGGAAGCGCGGGGGAAACCCCTCCCTCGGCCTGCTGTCCGGGCGGGACACCCGCGGCAGGAACTGGGGGTGGTGGTGGTGGGGGAGTCCCTTCGAAAACAGACCTGGTGTCCGCCCCAGCCCGAACAGGCAAGGCCCTCCAAGCACCTAATTTAAAAAGGGGCGGTGCCTCTCTAAATTCACCCGCACACGCAGCACACCCTCCACACACATCCCCAGCTTCAACTGGGGCGGGGGTGGGGGGGGATACGGGAGGGGGAAGCTGGGCTGCTCTTGGAGTTGCCTAGGCAACCGTCACCCGGACTGAGAGCACCTCATTGGTGAAGTGCCCCCACCCTAGCCCCGTTGCCACGGCAACCGCATCCACCGCAGAGACCTGTAGAGTGGGTGACCCCACCCCCGGCCCCGTCGCCCCCGCCCGGCCCAGCCTCCTGCCCCTCCCCAGAACCGGCCAGGGTAGCTGTTTACAGGATTTGGGAAAAGCCGACTGGGCACTAATAGGTTCGGGACGGCTCACTCCGGATAATCCCCAGGCCGGCTGTGCCCCATTAGCCGCCCGCAGCGGGTGGGGGCAAGGGCAGCAAGCCACTTCTTCCTCCCAGCGCCGAGGCCGCCAGTCTCCCCGAGCCCGCAGAAAGCCCGCGGGAGCCGCTCTCAAGTAATTAGGGCTCGGAAGAGAGGTCCCTGGCCCCGAGGCACAGAGCTGCTCTCTCCCAGGCGCCGGCGGCGGCAGGCAGGCGGCCCCAGGCGGCCCAGCCCCTGAGCCCTCGGCACCCGAGGAGCCCATCCCGCAGGCTCAGCGGCGGAGCCCCAGGGGCCTGGCTGGCCGGGCTCCAGGGCCCGGAGTCTGGCTCCCCACCCCCCTCCTTGGACACCTGTGTGATCGGGCCAAGCACACTGCACTCTGCCGACCCAGACGTCCCCCACCCAGCTCCCACTTCCCCCCAGGCCCTGGGCGTTCCTCTTCCCCACTGACATTTCCCCTCTGTAAATTCAGCTTTCTACGCCAGCGTCAGGGGATGCCCCTCAGGAAAAAAAAAAAAAGAGGAGGGGAACAGAGAACCTCCCCACCAACCCCAGACAAAGCCCCTTCCTTACATGGGCCAGCAGGCCAGAGCCGGCGGCAATGCCAGGGGCCTGGAGCAGAAGCAAGCAGCAGGCCAGGAGAAAGCCGCTGGGGGCGGGGGCGGGGGCGACTCTCCCAGGCGTCAGCCCCCATCACCCTCCAGGGCCCCCTTAGCAGTCCCCCATTCTGGGGACTCAGAGGTCGAGGCCCCAAGGAGAAATGGGGATGCCTCCGCAGATCCGGCGGGGCGAAAGGGAGATGACAGGGAAGGGTCCCCGGATCCGGCAGCTGGAAGGCGCGGGCCGCTGCCGCGCTGCGAAGCGCAGTGGGCCTGGCTCTCCGGCCCCCACGACCTCCATTTTGCCCAAAAGAAAGCTGGGTGGGGGGGGCGCCTGGGAGGTAGGCTTAGGGTGAGGATCAGTAAAGGGAATAGGGTGCCGGAGTCTCGTAAGTTTTAGGGTAGTGGAGCCAGAAACCACGGGTAGAACCCAAATCGAGGGTAGGGTGGAGACGAAGGGAAGGGTGGCCTCGCGGCCTTGCTTGCCTCTTCGAGGATTCTGGAGTTTTGCAAGACGAATGAATGCCGGAGGGCGAAATAGGAGGACACGGGGGGGTGCTACCCAGGAGCAGGCGAGAGGGTGGTGGTGGTGAGGGAAGGGGGCGGGACGGGGCCCATAAGAAGCCCCTAATCTGGCCCCCCAACTTCTACGGAAGCAAGAGGTAGGCGGGGCTGGGATAGGGTCTGGGGTCCGGCAAAAAGCTGCTGATGATGCAGGGAGCGCGTGCATTATTAGGGGGCCAGGGTCCCCCAGTTCCCCTTCCGGGTTTGGAAGCGACGGGGCCAGAGGAATGGAGGGTAGGTGTGGAGAGTTACGTCCGCTCCCAAGAGGCCAGACCATGGAGACAGAAGGAAGAGCGATTCCCCCAAAGGAATTTGGGGCTGGGGGGGATGAGGACTCCTTTTGTCAGCGGAAGTACCTGTGGCGGTGGGACTCTACGAAGGGGTGGCTAGAAGAGCGCGGGAGGTCCTGTCTTCCTCCGCGGCGGAGGCGGCAGCGGCGGCGACGCGGATGGATTTTCTCAGTCACCGCAACTCAGCCGTCCAGCACTGCTCTCCCCGGAGCGGAGGGATCCCGCCCGCCAGTGACGCGGCCGTCGCCGCCGCACCCAGGGTCCGGTTGGGCGAGACCAACTACTTAATATGGGGAGGTAGGAAGAGAATATACCACCTAAAGTGCAAGGATTGACTAATCTTGGCAAAGATATTACTCAACACTATTTCGACGCAACATGGACTAAAATAAGTGGTTTTCTTTCCAAAAAGGAGCAATACATTCCCCTTGGGACTGGCAGAGGTGGTACCGGCATAGGGGAGGGTAAAAGTGCTCAGTGGTCATGTGACAGACCTTTTGCCCCTCCCAAATTGGGCGGCTCCAAACTGGGAACAGGAGCTCTACGCCCCAGTTCTCCACTGAACACGCCTCCCGCCCTGCTGAGGCCTCGCTCCTCCTCAAGGGGTGGAGCCAGAGAGATCCGGCCGGGCAAAGGGCAGGGTCGGCCACTAGAAGGCAGAGCAGTGATTTCAAGTCCCTGAGCTGGAATGGGTGGCGGCCTGTGCGGGCCCCTGGGAATGCTGTAAGAAGGGTCCTGCCCAGGCAGTTCTCCAGTGTTGCCAGTGGGCTTTTATAGAGCTCTTTATAGGGCTGCATGACCCTTTAATAACAACTCATGTTTGTTGAGTTCCATACGTGCATTATTTAATCCTCACGACAATCCTGTGAGGTTAAGTACTAGCATTATCTCCGTTTTATAGGAGCAGAAACAGATACTTAGGGCTGCAGAATTGAGATATGAACCAAGGCAGTCTTAACAACTTTACTATGCAATTATATCAATACTGGCCTCTTGATGAAACTCCCCTGTGGCCCATCCCAGTAAGGGGATGAAAATCTGATATAGGCCTCAGTTTCCACATCTGTAAAATGAGAGTTGATGGCTACCTCTCTGCAAGTCTCTTGAATTGTTGGGAGACCTGCATGAATTGGGAAAATGCTTTGGAAAGTTCAAGTCAACAAACAGCTTTCATTGAGCTCTTGTGCAATTTAAAAGTTAAAGTATCAGAATTGACCTCTGTGAAGGGCATTACAAGTAGATTTTCAAAGCACATTTTTTTAAGACAATAAGAAAAAAATCACATTCTTAGTTATGCACAAATCCTATTTATGTGCACCTATGAATTCAATGACATACTAACAGTAGATAATAGATGTCAGTTACATGTTAGAATTTGGAAGGGACCTTACAGATAGTTTATTTCAATTTCCTCAATCTACAGATGGGCAAAATGACTTCTCTAAAGTCACTCAGAAAGCTAACTGCCTAGGATGAGAAACAAATTTTGTTAACTCACCAGGGGATCTGGCACTGCTCCTCTCACTTTGGTTTCTGTGCTGATACACTTCTCTGTTTTAATTCATTCCACAAATATTTATTGAGCTCCAACTTAGTATCAGGCACTGTCACAGGCAGTGCGGATACAACCATAAACAACATGTGCGCTATCTTCTGCCTACATAGGGCTTACAGTAAGGAGACAGATGGTAGATAATCACTGAAATAACAATTAGTGCTGATTGCCTGGAAGTGCCATTCACTGAGACAAGAACATTTGAGAGGGGACACATCTGGGGAAGAAGATCAAGAGTTTCGGGTTGAGAGGTGTTAGGTATGAGGTGTCTATGAGACAAGCAAAGAAAAATGTTCAATAGGGAGCTATAGAAGCAGGTCTGGGGGCTCAGTAGAGAAGTCTGGGTTGGAATAGAGCCTTGGGAGTGAGTGGCATATTAGAGCAGATGAAGTCATAAAGAGGTTCAGGGAAAACACAAGATGGCCTAAGACCAAACCCTGAGAAACTCCCAACATTTAGAGGTCAGACGGAAGAGAGCAAGATGCCAAGAGTAGCCAGAGAACTAAGAAGAAAATCAGGAGAATATGGAGTTCCAGAAACAAAAAGAAAAGAGTGTCCCAAAAAGGGAATGATAAACTGTGTTGAATGCTGCAGAGAGATGAAGCAAAACTGGATGAGAAGTGTGCATAGGATTGAATAACATGGAGACCACGGAAGACCTTATGTAGAGCATTTGCAGTGGATGGTGGGGGTCAGGAGTATGCCTGAAGTGGGCTGAGGGAGAGTGGGAAATGAAGCACTGGGTCCACCCAAGTGGCCAAGCCTTTGGGAATCATGGCTGGGAGGGGGTGCAGAAAGATGGAGCAGCAGTGGGAGGAGACTACAGAGTCAAGGTATTTGGTTTTTGATGGGAGCTCCTGGGGCTTGTTTAGATGATGCTGGGAAAGACAGGAGAAAGAGAGAGAGAGAAGGATACAGAGAGGTAGGCGATGCCCAATGGATGACCAACTTCCCTGAGAAGGCAGAAGCTCTTGAGCACTTGTGGAGGAACTGACTCCAGTGGGTCATTGGGACACTTCCTCCTTCCTCTGACTGTTCTTTCTCAGTCTTCTCCTTGACCTCCTCCTCCTCAGGGTACCCTGTAAACATTAGTGTTTCCCAGGATCCCAACTTCAGCCTCCTCTTCTCTTCTCACTCTCCATGTTATTCATTTGTGATTTCATCCATTACTGTCACTTTAGCTACCCCCTAATTGCTCATAATTCTCAAACCTCTATCTCTAGTCTAAATTTTTCTCTCCGTTGCAGACTTGGTGTATATCCAACTATAGATTGGATATCTCCATTTGGATGCTCATGACAGTGGTGGGCTGGAGTCAGCTTGTGCCAGCTCATACCAGCTCACAAGAGTCCATTGTATACCTCTCTTCCCAACTCCTTGTTTAGAGAAGTCACGTTGATGGTAGTAACTTGAAATCAGCCATAGTGAGAGTATTTACACCATGGAAATCAGCAAATGCTTCAGATCAGGATTTCCCACACTCCAAAAAAGAGATGGTTGTTAAAACATTTCCTACACATCGCTGCTCACAGATATCTCACACTCAACATATTCAAAACTAAATTGATCATTTTCTACCCACCCTACTCTTCCCCACCCTGTTCCTTCTCTTGACCTAGTTAACAGCACCATCCACCCAGGGGCTTCCCAAAGGATGGTCAGCTAGTTAGGGTATAGTCTAAGCTGCTATAACAAAGAGACTCAAAAATATAGTGGCTTAAACAACAACTCCGAAGTAGACACTCCAGGACATCTCTGCCGTCCTTAACATATAGCTTCCATCTCAGGCTCCAAAGTGGCCCAGGCAGCTCACAGCACTGTATCTGAATCTCATCCTTTGAGAAGGGAGGTTAGGTAGGAAGCATAAGTCCTTTTCTCTTTAAGGACATCACTAACTTTTGCTCCGAAGTTGGCCAGATGCAAGAAAGGCTGGGAAATGTAATCTGTAGCCATGTACCCAGCTAAAACATTATTAACAAAGAAAGAAGGACAGAGGTATTAGAGTAAGGCTAGTAGTCTTTCACTGGTGGATAAATTCTGTCAGTGCTACCTCTTAAATATTACTTAAATCCATCCTTTCTGCTGCACGCTGCATACCTTGGTTTTTGCCTATTTCCTGACCTCTAGGATAGTTCCTCTCTAATCAGCCTTCCAAATTGTTGCCAGAGATATAGCTCTAAAATGCAAATTGGGTCATATAACTTTCCCATTCAAAACGATGTAGTAGAAGGCCCAAGCCTCTTTACATGACACATAGACTTGGTCTTGTCCCCCCTATTCAGAATGCCTTCCACCCCCACTCCAATACCACTTCCTTATCAGCTGGGAAAATTCAGGTCATTTCCGCAGACTTCTTTTAAATATTGCCTCTTCTGTCAAGCACTCCTTGACCACACTGTTTTTGGTGACCCACTGCAATGTTGGCTCCATTCCTATTGCAGCCTTTACTCTGTTTATTCCTGGGCATTTGCCACCTGCACTGGGCCAGGGGCTCCCTGAGAAGCCAAGGAACTTGGTTTACTTGGCAGAGGGCTGGGTGAGAGCTCAACAAGCAATGGTCAGATCCCCACAAGGTACCAACTCATTTCCAAGGTGTGGGATCTGAAGGGCCTGTTCCTACCACTTTGGAATCATTACCGGGGGCTCAGGTTCAGCCAATCTGAATGCAGACATGAAATGTGAGAATCTCTAGCTGACTTTATTGAATTAATTGTTTCCTCATCCATCTTCTTGGATGAACAGTAAACTCTATGGGAGTTGGATCAAGTTTTATGAGCCGTTTTATTCCCAGTGCCTATCAGGTACATAGGGAACATTTAAGGAATGAATAAAAGCATGACAACATTTGCCCCAGGATAAGCATTTTTTGCATGCTTCGGTTCAAATTGCAGCTCTGACACTTACCAGATGGGTAACCTTGGGCAAGTCACTTAACCTTTCCACACCTCTGCTTCCCCATCTGCAAAATGGGGATAATAATTAGGTGGTTATGAGGATTAAATGACTTATTATCTGCAAAGCATTTATCTTATTCAATCTTTATGCTGAGGAGATAATCTGAGAAGCTGGACTATATGAAGAACACAGCATCAGAATTGGAGGAAAATGGCATTAACAACCTGCAATGTGCAGATGACACAACTGTGCTTGTGGAAAGCAAAAAGGACTTGAAGCACTTACTGATGAAGATCAAAGACTACAGCCTTCAGTATGGATTGCACCTCAACATAAAGAAAACAAAAATCTTCACAACTGGACTAATAAGGAACATCCTGATAAATGGAGAAAATATTGAAGTTGTCAAGGATTTCATTTTACTTGGAACCACAATTAATGCCCATAGAAGCAGCAGTCAAGAAATCAGATGACGTATTGCATTGGGCAAATCTGCTGCAAAAGACCTCTTTAAAGTTTTGATAAGCAAGGATGTCACTTTGAGGAATAAGGTGCGCCTGACCCAAGCCGTGATATTTTCGATAGCCTCATATGCATGCGAAAGCTGGACAATGAATAAGGAAGA
>NW_004444106.1:5264030-5269396 GCF_000243295.1 Trichechus manatus latirostris | reverse complement strand
TCCCTGGAGAAGGACATCATGCTTGGTAGAGGGTCAATGAAAAAGAGGAAGACCCTTGTCATGGATTGAATTGTGCCCCCCTCCAAAATGTGTGTCAACTTGACTGGACCATGATTCCCAGTATTGTGGATTGTCCACCATTTTGTCATCTGATGTGATTTTCCTGTGTTTTAAATCCTACCTCTATGATGTTAATAAAATGGGATTAGCGGCAGTTATGTTAATGAGGTAGGACTCAATCTAAAAGATTAGATTGTGTCTTAAATCAGTTTCTTTTGAGATATAAAAGAGAGGAGCAAACAGAGAGACAGGGGGACCTCATATCACCAAGAAAGCAGCGCCAGGAGCAGAGCACTTCCTTTAGACCTGGAATTCCTGCACTGAGAAGCTACTAGACCACGGGAAGATTGATAACAAGGAACTTTCTCCAGAGAAAGCCTTCCCCTGGAGCTGGCTTCCTGAATTCAGACTTCTAGCCCCCTAGACTGTGAGGGAATAAACTTCTGTCTGTTAAAGCCAGCCACTTGTGGTATTTCTGTTATAGCAGCCCTAGATAACTAAAACAACCTTCAATGAGACGGACTGACAGAGTGGCTGCAATAATGGACTCAAACATAGCAACGATAGTGAGGATGGCACAGGACCAGGCAATGTTTCTTTCTGTTGTACATGGGGTTGCTATGGGTTGAAATCAACTAGAAGGCACCTAACGACAACAACAACCTTGGGCAAGTCACTTAACCTCTCCATACCTCTGTTTCCCCATCTGCAAAATGGGGATAATAATCAGGTTGTTATGAGGCTTAAATGACTTATTATTCGTAAAACATTTATAACAGAGCCTCGCACATAATAGATGCTTGTATTTGCTAAATAAAAGAGCTGACCTTTGACTACTTTTCAAATCTCATCCCCCACTGACACTACTCTCTCCCACCAACTCATATCCAACCCTCCTTCTAGACTGAGCTCCTAACTATTCCCACAGATGCCAGAAATATTCGTATCTCAGCACTTTTACACATGCCATTACCTGCATAGAAGACCTTTCCCACCCTGTTCGCCATTAAACCCTTATTCACTCTTCAGGATTCACTTCAAACTTCACTTCTAGAAGCCTTTCTGTACTCTCAGAGACAGGTAGTCCCTCCATCCTCTAGGCCTCTGTTGCACCTCATTCTCATGCATGTCTGAGCTCCCCATTGTACCAAGACTCCTTGAGAGCAGGGATCTATCTTATGTACCTCAGTATTCCTACACCTAGCACATTCCCTGGCACACAGTTGGCATAAAAAATGTTTGTTGAATCAATAAATGAACAAATGAAATATACTAACTACCTTCACCTTATCCACTTCCATAACAGAGTAGAATCTCATATCAGATCCCATGACAAATGAAAATTGGCTACAGTTGACTGGGACATAAACCAATCCAGTCCTGTACTTGGAAGATTGTAGTTTTTCCATCAGCCTTGAGAATAAAATTCACTTCTCATTACTAGAGAGTCTACAGACTTCTAACTTATACATTATCATATTAAAGCCTCAAAAGCTCCCCAGGGACATTCTGAAGACCCAGTCTTTACGGAGTAGTCCTGTTGCCCTACTCTTAGCCAGACACTTGACTCTGGTATCAGATTGAGTCCTCACTACCAGCTGTTCTACAGAGGAGGACAATGAAGCTTGAAGAGGAACACAGAAGTGTTATGAAACAAGGTCATCTCTCAAGTGGCTGATAAGAGGATCTGGGTTCTAGTCCTGGCTCTGTCCCCCAGTGGGCTGTGTAACCACCACAGGGCCCTGCCACTATCTGAAGAAACCCTTGTAAAATCCAGAGATTGGATCAATGGTCACTAAAGTTTCTCCCAACTGGGGCAATTTCTGAATCTGAGGTGGGGGAGTGCAGGGGAATTGACAAAGTGAACTCACATGGGAAGTGAAGCAACACCATTGAAAACAGGCCATGCAGGCTGTGAATCACATTTGCCAGTGTTCTTTAATCCTCACCTCAACACTTCGAAAGATGAAGAAATGCAGGCCCCAAGAGGTTTAGGGGCTCATTCAATTCATACAGGCCTCAATTTATAGAGAGGCCAATGATTGGCCAGGGTCACTCAGGACAGTCTCAATCTCCCACTTCCTGGGTCAGTGCTTTCTCCCCTACATCTAACCCTTCCCACTGCAGCCTGGACCCCTCCAGCCTGGGGATCCAGGCTGGGCTTGGAACCAATCCAGGGCACATAAGATATCACTGTCACCAGTAGGGAGCCACTAAGCCAGCTGAGAACAACTGTCCTTCTGCTGGCGAAAGGTAAACCCTCTTCCAGAGTGGGTGTCTGGTGAGTAGAACCTTCAGGGGCATTGTGGCTGTCACTCAGTTCCCTCTTTCTCTGTCATCTCTGGTCTTAATATCCGCCCCACCAGACAAGCAGATGGGAAGGCCCTCAACACACCTGTATACACATGCACATTCGCACACATATACACATGCAGATGTATACCAACACACAAGCACACACCTACACACACATGCTCATACAAGAGTCTCTGGCTAACCCAGGCTGTCAGCACTACTCCTCCACCTTCACTATTAAAACCACTGTGGAGGTGATGTCATTCCAGGAGCCCAGAAGAGCCCAGGAACCTCCCAATAGAAAACCCACTTGCTTGATAAATGCCTCCAGAGCAGAAGAACAGGCTGAAGAGAGAAGGGAAAGGAAGCTAAGGCTGGGTTAGCTGAGCGCCTATGTGTGAGTGAGTATATGCGTGCTTGCACACAGGTACGCGTGTGAACACGTGTATGTGTGTGTACACATGTGCATGTGTAAGGCCCAGGCACCAGGGAATAGGGGAGAAAAAGAGGAGCCTTCAGACAGACAACGGTGGAAAGAAACAGGGAGAGGACGAAGACACACCCCGTCCGGTACCTCTTTCCTTCCTTCTTCCCTCCCCTCTCTGTCCCGGGATTTCTCTTGGGCCTGGGCTTCGCAGACGCGCGCTCTGGAGCGCGAGGATGGACGACTCTCCGGAACTATGGCGCCCTCTTCCGCTGCCCCCTTTAAAGAAGTAAAGGAGCAGGTGCCCCAAGAGTCACCCTTCTGAGTGCTGGTCTCCGAATGAGCGGGGTCTCCATCTCTTTCCTACTCTGTGTACCTATCTCTTATGGTCGATTTCTACACCTTTGCTATCCCCCCACCTCCATCCCCGCAGCCAGATGTTGAGGCGTCTGCCGCTTTAACGCAGCAGCCCCCAGCCGGGTTATTGTCTCGCCTCGCAGCCAATCAGCGGCGCCGTTGGGGGCGGGGGATCCGACCCTCCGATTGGCCGCCGCGCGCCCCGCCCCGCCCGGGATCCCGGGAGCTGTCCCGACGCCTCGGTGCTGATCCCGCCGCCGCCCACTGGCCGCGAGCTGCTGAGAGGGCACTATGAGCGGGGGCGTCTACGGCGGAGGTGAGCGAGCCTCGGGCTTGGGGCTTTCCAGCCCCGCGCGGCCTCGCCCACAGCCCTGAGGCCCGAACCCAAGCTCCAGACACCCCGGGGCCTGTCAACTCGACGCTCGAGCGGGCCCAGCCCTGGGCTTGGGTCCCACGCCACCCCTGCCTTTAGTCCTCCCCGGACGCCTCACGCTCTCCGGGCCAAACTCTCTACCATTCAACCCACCTCTTCAGGGACCCCAGTCCCTTCCTCCCCCGCCAAGGACAGTGGCCTGAAGAAGGCCACTCAGCAAGACGGGATCCTGGCTGGCTTGACTCCCATTCTCAGCACCCTGGATTCCAGGCTGAGCTCCCACCTGCCCCTGCCAGGGACGAAGGTGGCGAGACTGTGGCTCTGCCCTGACCTCCTCTCGGAGGTGTCCAGGCAAGAGAGTTTGGGGAGGCCCCCTCACAAGCCTGTCTCCTCGCACAGATGAGGTGGGGGCGCTGGTCTTTGACATTGGCTCCTTCTCAGTCCGCGCTGGGTACGCTGGGGAGGACTGCCCCAAGGTGAGTCTTCCAGCCCCCTCCCCAAATCCTAGGGACTCCGGACTCCCTTCCAGGCTTTCCGGTGACCTAAGGCTCTCACAGACTCGCTGAGAAGCTCTGCAGAGCGGAAATGTGGGCTTAAACCAGTGGCGGGCTGAGGGCCTTGCTGTGGGGCAGGACCAGGGCAAGAGGGTGATCCTTCTCCCTGCCCATCCTCCACCCTCAGGCTGACTTCCCCACCACGGTGGGGCTGCTGGCCGCGGAGGAGGGGGGCGGGCTGGAGCTGGAGGGGGAAAAAGAGAAGAAAGGGAAGATATTCCACATAGACACCAACGCCCTGCACGTGCCTCGGGATGGAGCGGAGGTCATGTCACCCCTCAAGAACGGCATGAGTAAGGGGCCCCGCCCACTGCCTCCTTACACAGACCCGGAGCTCACTTCCCACGGCCCAGGACACAGCACCCACACCCACGGAGTACTCCTTACAGCTGCCCAAGTCCCAGTGACCCCCTCACTGCTTCCTACAGCTGCCTTGTTCCCAACCCAGGGGCTGCCAGATTCCTGGGAGAGGGGCTTTTCTGCTGGAACTGGTCCCACTTCCCTTCCCCTGGACTTGGCTTCCTTCCCTCCTCTTTCCTTCCGGTCCTCTGACCGCTGCTTGTCCTCCCCCATCTCTCCACGCTGGTCTTCTGGCCCCAGTCGAGGACTGGGAGTGCTTCCGCGCCATCCTGGATCACACCTACAGCAAACACGTCAAGTCTGAGCCAAATCTGCACCCAGTGCTCATGTCTGAGGCGCCGGTAAGTGCCTCCTCCATCTCCTAGTCCGGCCCTGAGACCCAGGCACTTCCTTGCCACCATTCACCTCTCATCTCAAGATGCCCCCCTCAATCAAGCCACCTCCTCCCTTTTCAGACTTCCCTTCCAACCTCTTAGATCTTCAGCCATTTTTTCCCTCACTGCCTTAGTCTCATTTCTCCTTTGAATCCCCTGCTCTATCCATTCACCCTTCCCCCAGCCAGCCTTATCTGCTGCCCTTCTCCATCAAAAGTCCTTTTCTGAACTTTTAACTTATATTTTTTGTCAACATTATATATGCACATAAAGAGTCAATTTGCTTCATAAAGTATGTTAAGAAAAAAACTGTAGTTCTACCCCCTCCTTCCATTTCCCCTTTTCCAGAGGCCACAGCTTTTATCTCATTTAGCTAAGTCTTTTGGTATTTCCTTCCATATCTCTAAATATCATGCTTAAATTGCTGCTTGTGGATTTTTTTTTTAAGTTTAAGACATTATCTATGAACTTCCCACTATAGAAAATTAGCATTTAGTTCCCTTTCCTCCCCCAACCCACACCACACACATTTCTCATTCCCCACCTTTATGTATACAAAAAAAAAAAAA
>NW_004444106.1:5162663-5263930 GCF_000243295.1 Trichechus manatus latirostris | reverse complement strand
GGATTCAAACTGCCAACCTTTTGATTAGCAGCCATAGCTCTTAACCATTATGCCACCAGCGTTTCCACCTCTATGTATGGTTGCATTATAGTTGTTTGTTTTTTTTAAAGATCAATATTCAGTGTTTTCACTCTTATTACTATGCATGATAATAAGGACTGGGACAGGCAATAAACCATGATTATTTTTCCTTTCCTAAACAACTTTTTGTTTTCTCTAGAACTGAAGATTGTCTTGGTTTTTATTTTCCTTAGTTTTCTATTTCCTTATTAATAACGTGACCCTAAATTATTCATCAGTGATTTATATCTCCTCTCAAGACATTAATTCCATTAAGTATTCTATCAATTTCATCTTCTGGAAGACATCTCTCCAGGAGCCCACTGACCTGCTCCACTTTGGACCAATAACTCTTTACACATGGGACATAGCTGTCATCCTGGCATCTTCCTTCACCATCATTTTGAGGAATTCTTTTGCTTCTCTCCTGTGTTAAAGGTCCAGTTTCCTGTATCCCATGATTTTCTTTCTTGATTTACTCCCTTGTTTTCATGGAGCACATCCTCCAGTGACTTCCTTAGAAAGATCATGGGAAGTAAATTTTTTTTGATACCTTGCATGTCTGACCTTGGATTGATAGCTTGGTTAGGTATAAAACTGCAGGTTGGAAATAATTTTTCTTCAGAATCTTGAAGACAATTTTCCCTTATCTTTCAGCATCTATTGCTAGCACTGAGAATGCTGAAGCCATTGATTCCTGATCCTTTGATGTGATACTGTTTTATTTCTGAAAGTTTATAGAAGCATCATTTTGTCCTCAATATTCTATAATTTCACAGTGATATGTATTGATATGGGTCTATTTTCATCATTGCTCTAGGCATTCAGTATGTCCTTTCAATCTGGAAACCATATCTTTTAGTTCAGTGAAAAATTTAAAAATTATTTATTTGATGATACATTTCTTTCAGTTTCCTCTGTTCTCTTTTTTTGGGAATCCTGTTACTTGGATTTTTCACCCCCTAAACTGGTCCCATAATTTTTTTTATATTTTCTCTTCTATTTTCCATCTCTTTATCTTTTTGCTCTAATTTCCAGAAGTTTCCCTCAACTTTATCTTCCAATCTATCTATTGAGCTTTTCATTTCTGCTCTTGTAGTTTTAATTTCCAAGAGCTCTTTTTTATTGCCTGCATGTAACTTTTTTTGTACTTTTTTTTTACTATGGTAAAAATATATATAACAAAACATTTGTCATTTTGACATTATTTCATGTACAATTTAATGACATTAATTATGATGTTCAATCGTCACCACTATTTGTTTCCAATTTTTTTCATCACCTAAAACGGAAACTCAGTTTCCCGTAAGCAATTACTCCCCATTTCTCACACCCCTCAGCCCTGGTGTCCATCAGTCTGCTTTCTGCCTTTATGGACTTGCTCATTCTGGATATTTCATATAAATGCTTCATGTAATATGTGCTCTTTTGTGTCTGACTTACTTCACCTAGCATAATCTTTTCGAGATCACCCATGGTGTAGCATGAATCAGTACTTCATTCCTTTTTATGGCTGAATAATATTTCATTGCATGTATATACCACAATTTGCTTATCCATTAATCCATTGATGAACACTTGGGTTTCCATATTTTGGCTATTGTGAATAGTGCTGTGATGAACATTAATGTACAAGCATTTGTGTTTTCAGTTCTTCTGGGTATAGACCTAGGAGTGGAATTGCTGGGTCATAGGGCAATCCTATGTTTAGCTTTTTGAGGAACCACTGAACTTTTCCATAGTAGCTGCACCACTTTACATTCCCATCAGCAATGTAAGAGTGTTCTAATTTCTCCACATCCTTGCCAAAACTTGTTATTTTCCATATTGTTTTTAAAATTGTTATCATCACCATCCTAGTGTGAGTGGTATCTCATTGTAGTTTTGGTTTGCATTTCCTTAATGGCTAATGATTTGGGGCATCTTTTCATGTGCTCGTTGGCCATTTGAGGGTTTATGTCTTTTAAAATTGCTCTTTTACTGTAATTTTGATGGGATCTTGGGAGGGAATAAAACTATGTTTTATTCAATCCACCATTTTATCCAGAAATCCTCTTCCCCAATGTTCTTGCCCCTGAGATGATTAGAATGGGGAAGAGAGATGTAGTAGGGGCTGAGAGGAGCCTGAAGTGTGCGTTGTATAGTGAAGAGCACTAGGCCAGGAGTCAAGAGACCGTGACTCTAGACCAACTCTGCCAAGAACTTTCTGTGTGATCTTGTGCTGTCTGGGCTTTGTTTTCCTCAGTTGAATTTGGACTATGATCTTTAAAAATCTTCATAGTTCTCACATTTTTAATGTCTATGTGAATCAAGGGGTGTGACCTCTGTCCCCTAGTCTAAGTTACACGTATGTGTGTGTGTGTACATGGATCTGTGTCTCTCCCTTTCTGAATCCTCCCCTCCTGCACTTTCTCCCCAGTGGAACACACGGGCCAAGCGGGAGAAGCTGACAGAGCTGATGTTTGAGCAGTACAACATTCCTGCCTTCTTCTTATGCAAGACGGCAGTACTCACCGCGTATCCTCTGGGTTGAGCTGCTCTGCCTGGGCGGAGGGCCAGGGTGGGGTGTGTGATGCTCTGAGACGGAGCTTAGCCAGATTCTGTGAAGATCAGTGTCCTGGATAGGCAGACACCTCCTTTAGCCTCATTGGTGCAGACGGCCGTCGGGCTAAGTGCCTTGGGGTAGGCAGAACAGCAACCCTTTCCCTCTTTTTTGGATCAGGCGAAGCCAGGAGAGGTCTCCACGAAAAGAGATAGTTGGGCCAAGCAGACAGCAGATGCTAGTTCTGGAAGGAGGAGGGAGAGATGCATGACACTGAAGAGTTTCCTTCCCAAATAGCAATCAGCAAACGTTTGTTTTTTTAAGGATTTACCTAGCATTGAACCCTATGCTAGGCACTGGAGCTATATGGACCCTAACTTTAGGGAGCTGCTAGGATATAAAACCAAGAAGAGAGGCTGGGAGCTCAGCAGAAAGGAATAGAGGAAGGAGCTGTCACTCAGACAGGCAGGAAGTGACTAGGGTCTCAGGAGCCTTTCTCCAGGAGATGGGTCATAAACCAGGAAGAGACATTTGCAGACTGAGAGTGGAGCCTGGACCTCAAGGGAGCAGAGAATGACCAGGCCAGACCTGGTCCCAGACCCTTCACTTACTGCTGCTGTCTCTTTGACCTACCCATCCTATGCCAGCTTTGCAAACGGACGCTCCACGGGCCTTGTGCTGGACAGTGGGGCCACCCACACCACGGCCATTCCAGTGCATGATGGCTACGTTCTGCAGCAAGGTGGGGCCTTGGCAGGGCTCAGGGCTGCCTTGGAAGAGCCAGGCCCTGACATCCCCTCCCGTTCCAGGCATTGTCAAGTCACCCCTGGCTGGGGACTTCATCTCCATGCAGTGCCGGGAGCTCTTCCAGGAAATGGCCATTGACATCATTCCACCTTACATGATCGCAGCCAAGGTGGGGCCTCTGGGGAGCCTCAGAGCTACAATCACAGGGTTCTGGGCACTCACTCTATGACTGTCAACCCACTGACCCATCAGATATCAAAGCAGAGAGCAACAAGGTCCCCAGAGGACCCTGAGTCCAGGTCCTCATTTTATAGTTGAGGAATCAGAGATCCACAGATGTTAAGAGGCTTGACCAAGGTCACACAGTCAGGTGGTGGCAGGATGTGTGAGGGCCATGGTGGTGGGTTCTGGGCTCGAACAGACCCAAGTTCAAGTTCTGCCTCTGCCATTTAAGACCTGTGTGACCTAGAGTATGATTTTAAGCTCCCTGAGCCTCAGTTTCCTCTCCTGTGAAGTGGAGATAACAGTAGATAGGGCTGTTGTGAGTGTTAAATGAGTCACTGCAAGCAGAGTCCACCCTGAACACTCATGCAGAACACTGCTCAGTAAAAGCTGGTCTCTTAAGTCTCTGGTCTCCCACTGTATTTTCTGTGCCCTCAGTTTTCTCTGACTGGGAACTTTCAGATCGCTGTACCTCCTGCATATGGGGCATACGAGGGGACAGGCTCTCCCCATTCTCTCTCCTCTCTTTTCTGGGTAACAGAGCTGGGAACCCAGTACCAGTTGGCTGCAGAGCCAGCCAAGTGCTAGGAATGAGAGGTGTGGTCAAGGTAGGCTAGGCAAGTGAGGGCTGGGGAAGGGTGCTCTCTAGGCTGTGCCCCCAACAGGAACCTGTACGGGAGGGTGCCCCCCCGAACTGGAAGAAGAAGGAGAAGCTACCCCAGGTTTCCAAGTCCTGGCATAACTACATGTGCAACGTGAGGCACTGGAGAGGGCCCCCAGAAACCTCTCCCCCATCCCCTGCTCCAAGTTCCCTGCCATGAGTTGGGAGTGGGGGAGGCAGAGACCCTGCAGGTGGGGTGGGGTTGGGGGCCTCAGGAGAGAGGCCATGCCCTCACCACCACCCTGGGTTCTCAGGAGGTGATCCAGGATTTCCAGGCCTCTGTGCTGCAGGTCTCTGACTCTCCTTATGATGAGCAGTGAGTGAGGCCCAGGGCTTGGGGTGGGAAAGAGGGCAGAACTGGGGCGAGGGGGTTCTCTGGTGCTGCCCCCCTGGCCCTTCCTAAGCTCCCCAGTCAGAGTCTTGCTCCTTTCTGGGCAGGGTGGCTGCACAGATGCCCACAGTGCATTATGAAATGCCCAATGGCTACAACACAGACTATGGCGCTGAGCGGCTCCGTATCCCTGAGGGCCTGTTTGATCCTTCAAACGTCAAGGTCTGGCTGGGTAGAAGGCACCGGGGTGGGGGCTGGCTGCAGTCCTTGAATCCTGGAGGGGTGTGTGTGTGAAGGACCGCAGGGGGCTGGGGAGAGAGGGGCAGAGGGCCCAAAGCCCAGGTCACCTTTCTCCGCAGGGCCTGTCGGGGAACACCATGTTGGGCGTGGGCCACGTGGTGACTACCAGCATCGGCATGTGCGACATTGACATCCGCCCGGTGAGGCCCAAGGCAGAGGCTGGGCTAAAGGGGCCCAGAAGTAGTGGGGAGGTAGGGAGGGACTGTTCCCTGCATGCTCACCCCTTCTCCCTGCTCCCAGGGCCTCTACGGCAGTGTCATTGTCACCGGCGGGAACACACTGCTTCAGGGCTTCACTGACAGGCTTAATAGAGAGCTTTCCCAGAAGACCCCACCGGTAGGAGCCCACCCCTGACCCAAGGCCCTGGACTTCAGTCCTGGCTTAGCCCTTCAGCACCAAGTCCTGCTTCCTGCTCAGATGTCAGGTGTCCTGGCCACCAGAGCAGACCCCCTGCTCCTGTGTCTTCCCAGCTTTCCCCTCCACAGCTCTGTCCCTTCCCAGAACCCAAGTATCTGCTTCCCCCAGCCCTCTTTTTCCTCAGAGCATGCGACTGAAGCTCATCGCCAGCAACAGCACCATGGAACGCAAGTTTAGCCCCTGGATTGGAGGTTCCATCTTGGCCTCACTGGTGAGAGGGAAGGGGCCTGGCCTAGGGCTGAATGCAGGGAAAAGGCAGACCCAGGAAGTGCCCACTGCCTTACCTGCCTCCTTGTTCATTCATTCATTCATTCAACAAGCATTTGTTTTTTAGAAAGGGCAGAAAAGTGAATGCTCAGTCAGGACACAAAAAGGAGAGGGACAGGACGCTGGAGAGATTGGTTGGGATGAGATCATGGTGGCCTTGAGTGCCAGAGTGAGGCACCCACTGCACTTGGTTGGCAGAAGGGAGACACTGAAGGTTTGGGGTAAGGGGAAGATGTGATGATCACAGGCATGAGTCTTTGGGTATTAGGGTGTGAGCTGGAGGCAAGGGATCTGGAGAGGAGGCTCCTTCTAGAGTCCTGGAGTCATTGAATGGGTGACAGTGGGGATGGGGTCAGAGCAAGGGGCAAATAGTAAAAGAAGGCAGGGAGATTGGTTTGGGGGCAGTGGATGGTGAGATCGGTCTGGACCTGCTGCTGGAATAGAGGCAAGATATTAAGCAGGAAGCTAGAGGTGCAAAACGGATTTGGTAGGTGTCAGCCACACAGAGGGAACAGAGAGGCCATGAAACAACAAGGAGAACATCCACTAAAGGGGGGAGACCCTGAGGAGACAGAAGTGAGGGTGAAAAAGTCAGGAGACTAGCAGTGTGGACTTAGCTCAGGGCTGGGACCATGTCGGCCTCACAGGGTTACTGTGGGCCTCATGCGTGCTTGAAGTAGACAGACAGCCTGACACAGTGCTGCCTTCATGAGCGGGGCAGTCTACAGGGTGAGACAATTACCCAGGAAGTCATTACAAAGTGTGAGAGCATTTCTTCATGGGAGGGGCAAGGTGCAAGGATCTCATCTAGTTTGGAGGTCATGGAGGGCCTCCAAGGAGCACTGGCATTTAAGCTTAGATGGGAAGAGTGAGTAAGAACTCATGAGTCAAAGAAGAAGAGGGTGCTCAGACCGTGGGGAGAACCCAGGCAAGGCCCGCAGACAACAGGGAGCCATGTGGGACCTGGGTTTAGAAAGCTTACTCAGTTGCAGAGTGGAGGGGGAATTGAAGGGGGCCAGACGGAAGGAGGGACAGAGTGCTATGGTCTCCACTCTGACTTGGGTGAGGCTGAGGGGTGGATGTCCGTGGGTAGAACTGGGAGCTTATCAGGTGATACTACTGACAGAATGTGGACACTGTTTGGACATAACAGGCGAGAGAAGGAAGGCATCAAGGATGAGCCCTAGGATGCCAGCTTATAGCAGGGGCTAGGGCAGTGCTGTTCAACAGGGACATCATGTGAGCCACATGGGTAATTTTCAATTTTCTAGTAGCAATATTTAAAAAGGGTAATAAAAGACAGGTGAAACCAAGTTTTAATAACATATTTTACTTGATCCAATATATCCAAAATGTTATTCCAATGTGTGATCAATACAAAAATTATTAATATTTTATACTTTTTCTGTATTATTCTTCAAAAATCGAGTGTGTATTTTACACTCAATAGCCACATGCGGTAGTGGCCACTGTAGTCGGCAGCATAGGTCTAGAAGGTGAGAAGGACCAAGGAAGAAGCAGGTTTGGGTGGGGCCAGGGGGAAGATAGTGAACTCAGTTGTGGACATGTCGGGTTTGAGGTCCTGAAGGACGCTCAGGAGGGCGTTGGGTGTTTTAGTCTGGAACTCAGCACAGAGATCTGGACTGGAAAGAAGAGACTGGGAATGGAGGGGTGTTAGCACATGAGGTGAAGCCGTGGGGGTGGACGAGATGGACCAGGAAGATGTGTTCTGTGGGCTGAGAGGAGAAATGGGGGCAGAAGCTAGGGACACCTGGACACTAATCTTCAGGCAGACACAAGAGCAACCATCAGAAGGGACAATCTGAGACGTCCAGGGCAGGAGACCCTCAAGGGGCACGTTTCAGAGGGAGGTGGGGGTGGGGAGCCAGAGTGAAGCCAGCTCCATCTAGGCGTTTGGTGGCCTCAGGATAGGCAGAGTGGAAGAAAGATTTTTCTTCGGAATGGGGGTGGCTTGAGTGTTTGTGAGCACGATGGCACGATGGGGGAGGAAGATGGTAGAGGAGGAATGAGGGGGGCGTTGAGGGTGCAGGTTGGCTGGCCTGGGGCTGTAAACTCCACTACCCAGCACAGGAATAGTGCCTGGCCCAAGGCAAGCAGGGGTTCAATAAATATTTGTTGAATGAATGAATCGTTGATTGAATGATATGAGGGGGTATTCTCCCTCTAAATGCGAAGGAGGGGCCCGGAGGATGGCGCGGGGAAGCGTTGAGGGGCTAAGTTAGGGGAAAGATGTGGGCCCGAGAGGCGGTGAAGGGCAGGAGGAGGGCTTTTGAGGGCAGAGCCCCTCCCTCCCTCCAGGGCCCACTGACCGCGATGTGGTCCGCACCACCCAGGGCACTTTCCAGCAGATGTGGATCTCCAAGCAGGAATATGAGGAGGGCGGGAAGCAGTGCGTGGAGAGGAAGTGCCCCTGAGGGCGGCCCCTCCCCAGCGGGGGCGGAGAGGGATCGCCGAGAGTGTTTTCCTTGGCCGGGTCCCCACAGCGCAAATCGAAGCCCCTTAGCCTTCCAAGCCCTCCTCCTCTTCCACTTCCCTCTCGTCCTCTTATATTGTAATGTTTCTGGGTTAAAAGGAGTAAAAATGTTTTAAGAAAAAAGAAAGTTTGGCTTCCTTGGGGTGGGGAGTAGGGGCAGAGGTCTGGAGGAAGGCGAAAGGGGGCCACACCTACGTTCGTTCTGGGACTCCACGGGGGACGCCTGAGCACAGCCCGAGGAGTCACGGTTTCCTCAGGTTTCAAAGGGTCCATGATCCTGGGAGAATCATGCAGCGAGGACCGGGCGCCACCGAAGAGCCGAGTTGGGGCGGGTAGGGGACTCGAGCGGAGAGGATGCCGAGGCAGGGGCGGGGCCTAGAGGAAGGCCTGCCCCAAGGGGCCGGGGCTGGGCGGGGCCGGAGGCGGGGCCTAGTGGGCGGAGCGTCGGCGCTGGCCTCGCGACTCAGAGAGGCATCGCCGCAGCACCCCAGGAGCAGCAGCTCAGGTGAGCCGTCGCTGCGCTGCTGTCTTCCTTCCCCGGGTTCGTGGTAGTTACAGGTAGGGCAGGGACTGGGGGCACTAGTGTGCCCCGGCAACTCAGTACTTCTCTCCGGACTTGAGTTGCTCAGCTATTCCAGAGCTGCTTTCTAGGGTCCTTGGCGGAGGCCTGCCCCCGATACCTGAAGCTATAGATAAAACTTACTGGCTTGTTCCGGTATGTGTTTTTGGGGTGCGGGTGTGTAGCCTTTCATCAGACTCTCAGAGGGTCCGAGACCCAAAAGAGGTAGAAACCTACTATGTGATCCAAGTCTTCTGGTCACCAAAGAGGAGCCGGTGCTCAGGCAGGAGCATGACTTGTCCAAGGTCACTTAGTTCTGCACCTGCCTTGATCAGAACTCTTTCCACCTCATGTGATGCCTTGTGGGCCCAGAACCACAAATCCCGGACTCTAGGACCTCCAATCCTAGAGTACTGACTGATCCCTACCTGACCATGGGCTTCCACCCATAGTCCCTCCCTCCCCAGCAACTAGCATAGTTCCACATAGCCAGACCGCATCCCCCGGTTTATGCTACTGGGGACAGGGAAAGCAGCTAATGTGTTCCAAGACCTGCACAGGGAGGGGGCCTGCAAGCCAGATGACGAGGGGGCAGAGGTCTTCATGGTGGATCTTCCAGGGGAGTGTAGGGGGCTTAGGAAGGGGTCGCCAAGGACACTGGTAGAAGTGGAAGCAGCAGAGGGGAGGGGACATCCATATGCCTGCCCTTCCCAGCCGTGAGCTACCCTCCTCCACTCCTAACGGGAACTGGGAGGCCAAAGTCTGCCCTAAGGTCAAAAAATTGATTGTTTTGCCGGGAGGGGGCAGGAATGGGGCTATGGAGGGATTGGTAGAGAAGGCACAGCCCCTCCTGCTCTGGCCTGGGCTGGGGGACCATATCTGGAAAGCTGGGCTGAGGCCAGGACTTCCCCCCACCCTTGGGGGGTGAGGAACGGCCAGGCCTCAGGCTCCCTGCCTGGGCTGATAAGGGGCCTTCCTGGGGCTCCCACAAACGGTTTATCATGGTGGGGGGGGCAGCCTGCAGGCTTCAGGAAGGGGCATGAGCATGGAGCGGCTTTGGGGTCTACTCCAGAGAGCGGTAAGACCGAGTGGGGTTGGCGGACGGCTTAGGCCTTCTCACCAGGTCCCTCAGCCCCCTCTCTAATCCCCCAGGCTGGCGCCTCTTGGCCAGTGTCCTGGCTCCTCCCCTCCAGCCTCTGGACCTTCTTTCCAGCCTGCCTCTCAGGCCCTTTCCCCCCACCTTGTGCTCGTTTGGCACCCCAAAGCTGCTGACCTATTCTTGCCATATCCCCTCCATCTCCCAGACCTCTTCCCCCAATCTCATGCCCACCCTGCCCCCCACAGCAAGAGCTGTCCCCACGAACCTCTCAGACCATCTACAAGCGTGTTGAAGGTACCCAGCAGGGGCGCCTGGAGGAAGAAGAAGAAGACAGGGAGGAGGGGTCCGAGCATCCAACGCACTTTCGCCCCATGGAGCTGAGGGGCCCCGAGCCCCTAGGCTCTAGACCAAGGCGGCAAAACCTCGGACTCTGGGCAGCGGCAGGACGAAGGGCCATCCCCTACCTGGTCCTGACAGCCCTGCTGATCTTCACTGGGGGTGAGAGTGAAGGGTCTGGGCTGGGGAGATTGCTGGGGTCCAGAGGGGACACAAGAAGAATCCCCATCTTGCCACCCGCCAGCCTTCCTTCTGGGCTACGTGGCCTTCCGAGGGTCCTGCCAGGCATGCGGGGATGCCGTGTTGGTGGTCAACGATGATGTCAACTATGAGCCAGGCCCTGACTCCCACCAGGGCCCATTGTATTGGCGTGACCTCCAGGCCATGTTCCTGCGGTTCCTGGGGGAGGGGCACCTGGAGGACACCATCAGGTAAGGAGCAGCCTGGTCCCCTTCCTGGCCCTCAAATGTCCTCTCTGCCTCCACTCAGACTCAGCCCCACTTCCTCCTCACACAGGACCCTGGTGTCTGGACCCCCTTTCGAAGCCCTTCCACCTGCCTCCCTGGCCTCCCTGTTCCTTGGTCCTGGGAAGAAAGGCAGGCATCTGGAGCTGAGAAGAGGGAGGGCAGGTGTGGGGATGAGGCCCCAGAGGGCTCAGGCTTCAAGGGCGGGATGGTTTGGGAGATGAGGGAACCGACTGTCTGAATACGAACAGACGGACCCAGCATCCAGATGGGCAGTAGAGCAGACCCAGAAAGGCCTTGAATGCTACACGGAGGCACTTGGATTTTGATCTTTGGCAGCTGGGAGCTCTGGAGGCTCTGAAAAGGGGCATTTTAGGGAATCAGAAAAACAAGCAAGCAAATGCATTTGTGGGCATGGACCACCCCCCACCCCTCCCCGCCCCCATCTACATCATGGAGGTGCCAGCCAGACACAGACTGAACTGAGCAGGCTTGCAGCGCACAGCAGGAGTAGCTCATGTTTCCTTTGTCCTGCTGCACGGTCACCCTTCCCTACTGGGAAGGAGCTGCCCAGATAGGTCCACAGAAGAGATACAGCCCACCCATAGCCCTCCTTTGGGTCAGGAATAGCTTTTCAATGAATTCTCCTGGGTTTTCTAAGTAGATAATCATATAAGCTACAACAGTCCAATCTGAAACCTATCATGGGGATGGCACAGGACCAGGTAGTGTTACGTTCTGCTGTGCATGGGGCCACCATGAGTTGCAAGCTGACTCAATGGCAACTAACAAGAACATAGTGAGCGAAGCGTGTCTTCTCTTCCAATGGTTATACCTTCTATGTCCTCTTCATTTCTTTTTGCATTGGAGAGGACATGAATGGTAATTGGTGATCGTAGGTGTCCTTTTCTATTTCCTGATTTTAATAGGATTTTTTTTATAATCTTTTATCACTGAGTATTATCTATGCTGCAGATGTCAAGGAACTTTAAAATCAAACTAAGGAAGTTTCATTCTATTCCTAGTTCACTGAGTTTTTTTTTTTTTTAATGATTAGGAAGGGAGGAACAGATATGGAATTTGTTTTTAAATGTTTTTCGGGAATGTATTCAGGTGACTGTATGAGTTTTCTTCTTTAATGTTTATGTAGTAACTTGCGTTAATAGATCTCCTTGCCATCAGTGCTAAGCTTGATCAAGGTGCATCACTTTTGTTTTAATACGCTGCTGGATCCAGCTTGCTAAAAGAACCTCAATTTGCGGCATCAGCAACTTTCAGAGCTTTTTATTTTCTTGAACAGCACTTGAGAGTCTAGGTGCAGGCTGAGCAGGTGGACAGTTTGACAAGTCTTGGGGTGGGCTGTGGCACTGTGGGTACATTCAAAGGGCAGGGAGGCAAGAGGGTAGCAGTGAGTGGGGAGAGAGCAATGAAGCGATGGGCCATCTAGGCTGGAAGGGGAAGGGAGGGAGCCAGGGAGGAGCTGATAGACTTGGAGAAATTGTAAAATCTGGAGAGCTCCACTGGGCTGAAGAGCAGGGATAGTGAGGGTAAGGGAGAAGTTGGACCCTGAAAAGCTCCAGTCAGAGAGTGAGATTCTAGAGCCTTTAAGATTTATCTGGTTAATTATGCCCTATTTATCTTAGTGCCTGGCACCTAGTAGGTGTTCAGTAAATCCTTAATGAATAAATATTCCAGAGGTGGAGTTCTAGGTAAGGACAAGACCCAGGGTGTAGCCAGCGAAGAGGGTGGCTGGAGTGGAGGTTAGAGTCTGGCACTGATGAGGTTATTCATTCATTTATTTCAACAAATATTTTTTGAGCACCTAATATGTGGCAGGTACTGGGCTAAGTCCTGGTGGTGCAGTGATTAAGAGCTTGGCTGCTAACCAAAAAGTCGGCAGTTCAAATCCACCAGGCACTCCTAGGAAACCCTATGGGGCAGTTCTACTCTGTCCTGTAGGGTCGCTATGAGTCGGAATCGACTGGACGGCAGTGGGTTTGGTTTTTTTTACTGGGCTAAATTGGTGGTGGTGATATAGCATAGAACGAAACAATCGGGAGTTTGCCCTGATGGAGCTTACAGTCCATTGGAGGAAATTGATATTAAACTAATAATCACATTAATGACTGCATAATTATCACTAAGGTCATTGTTTTGAAAGGAAAGTAAAAGATGTGAGGAGTGACTATAACAGGGGACCTGATTTAGATTAGGGGCCAGGGGAGACTTCCTTGAGGAACTGACAAGCTACAGCCTGAGGAATAAGTAGTTTGCCAGTCAAAAAAACACCAGCGTAGCACTGCCCCATAGGGTTTCAAAGGAACGGCTGGTGGGTTAAAACTGCCAACGTTTTGGTTAGCAGCCATAGCTCTTAACCACTGCGCCAGTTAAAAAGGAGGTGAAAAAGCACTCCAGGCCAGGGAAGAGCATTTGCAAAGTGTCCAAAGCAGGAAGATTGTGGCCTATTCGAGGAAGTGAAAGAAAGCCCATGTGACTGGCAAGGTGGACATGGCTAAGGCCCTAAAGGAACTTATTAGCTCCATTAACAGTTTTGGATTTTATTCTAAGTGTAAAGAGAGAGAACTGAAGAGTTTTGAGCAAGAGAGTATCATGGTCAGATGGGGATGGGGTATAGGTTTTTTTTTTTCATGTCAGCTGCGAAGAATAGAGTTGATCATACTCCTCAGACTCTAGTACAGTGTCCTCATTGGTCAATATAAGGCTTCCTGTTTAATTTCTCCTCCTTCATCCCTGAATGCTCCTCCCGCTCCCCTCCACTACATGGACCTCATCCGAGTGTTTGATGTGTGTCCTGAATACGCATGTGGCTTCGTCATATATGTGATGCAGTTTTATGTGTATGTGTAGATTTCAAAATATTAATGTTTCTGTAAAATTTGTATATGTTCATTATTTTAAAATTTAAACAACATGGAAAAATACAAAGAAGAAAGTTAAAACAATAATCACCCCAAGACCCACTATTCAGATATCGCTATCTGTAGTATGTGTGTGTTTAATTTTATTGTGGTAAATAATATAACAAAAAAATTGCTTTTTTAACTATTTTAAGTGCATAATTCAGTGACATTAATTACATTCACCATGTAATCACCAATATCAGAAATTTTTCATCACCCCAAATAGAAACTCTGTACTTGTTAAGCAATAATTTCCCTTTCCTGCGAGACTCTTCCCCACTGCTGGCGACCACTAATAAACTTTTGTCTCTATATACTTGCCTATTCTATGGAAGAAAAAAACCTGGTGATCTGCTCCCATAAAGATTACAGCCTAGGAAACCCTATGGGGCAGTTCTACTCTGTCCTGTAGGGTCACTATGAGTCAGAATTGACTCGATGGCACACAACAACAATTTGCCTATTCTAGATATTTCATAAAAGTGGGATCATACAATATTTGTCCTTTTGTGTCTGAATTATTTCATTCAACATAATATTTTCAAGGTTCATCCATGTTGTAGCATGTATCAGAACTTCATTTATCTTTATGAAGGAATAATATGACATTGTATGTATAAGCCACATTTTGTTTATCCATTCATCTGTTGATGGACACTTGGGCTGTGTCTGCCTTTAGGCTATCGTGAATAATAACTACAATGAACGCTGGTGTACAAGTATCTGTTTGAGTCTCTGCTTTCAAGTCAAGGAGTGGAATTGCTGGGTCATACATTCTGTGTTTAACTTTTTGAGGAACTGTCAAACTGCTTTCCACAGAGGCTGTACCATTTTACATTGCCACCAGCAATGCACAAGTCTTCCAGTTTATCCTGGCCAACACTTGTTATTTTCCTTTTATAATAGCAATCCTAGTGGGTGTGAAGGTGTCCCTGGGTAGTGCAAATGGCTAACGTGCTTGGCTGCTAACCAAGCTTGGCTGTTTGAGTCCACTCAGAGGCACCTTGGAAGAAAGGCTTGGTGATCTACTTCCAAAAATCAACCATTTGAAAACACTATGGAGCACAGTCTACTTTGATATACATGGGGTCACCATGAGTTGGAATGGCAACTGGTGGTGATGGTGTAAAGTGGTATCTCGTTGTGGTTTTGATTTGCTTCCCTAGTTGATGTTGATCATCTTTTCATGCGCTTGTTGGCCATTTGTGTATCTTCTATGGAGAAATGTCCAAGTCCTTTGCCCATTTTTGAATTGTGTTGTTTTTGTTGTTGCTGAGTTGTAGGAGTTCTTTATATATTCTGGGTATTAAATCCTTATCAGATACATGGTCACCATATATTTTCTCCCATTCTGTAGTTATCTCTTCACCTTCTTGATAAAGTCCTTTCATGCACAGAAGTTTTGATGAAGTCCAATTTATCTATTTTTTTCTTTTGTTGCTTGTGCTTTTAATTTCATATCTAAGAACCCATTGTCAAAAATAAGATTTGAAGTTATACCCCTATGTTTTCTTCTAAGAGTTTTATTACTTTAGCTCTTATATTTAGGTCATTGATCCATTCTGAGTTAATTTTCATATATAGTGTGAGATATGGGTCCAACTTCATTCTTTTGCATGTGGAGATACAGTTGTCCCAGCACGATTTGTTGAACTTGGAACACTTCCCCATTGTGGATGTGGCACACTTGTTGAAGATCAACTGGCCATAGAGAAATAAACATAGGTTTATTTCTGTACTCACAATTCTCTTCCACTGGTATACATGTCTGTCCTTATACCAGTACCACACTGTTTTGATTACTATAGCTTCACAGTACGTTTTGAGTCAGAATCGACTTGATGGCAATGGGTTTGGTTTTGGTATAGTACCTTTTGAAATCAGGAGAGAAGAGTCCTCCTACTTTGTTGTTTTCAAGATTGTTTTATCTATTTGAGACTCCTTACAATTTTGTATGAATTTGACGACCAGCTTTTCCAGTTCCACAAAAAATGCTGTTGGAATTTTGATAGAAATTGTGTTGAATCTGTAGATCGCTTTGGGTAGTATTGACAGCTTAACAAGACTTACTTTTACAATCCATAAACACAGCTTGTCTTTTTATTTATTTAGGTCTTCTTAAATTTCTTTCAGCAATGTTTCATAATTTTAAATGTACAAGTCTTTCACCTCTTTGGTTAAATTCGTTCCTGGGTATTTTAGTCTTTTAAATGCTATTGTAAATAGAGTTGTTTTCTTAATTTCATTTTCAGATTGCTCATTGCTGGTATATAGAAATGCAACTGATTTTTGTGTGTTGACCTTATACCCTGCAATTTGCTGAATTCATTTATTAGCTCCAGTAGCTTTCTGGTGGATTCACTGAGATTTTCTATATATAGGATCATGTCATCTGTGAATAGAGATAGTTTTACTTCTTCCTTTCTGATTTGGATGCCTTTTATTTCTTTTTCTTGCCTAATTGCTCTTGATAGAAGAACTTTCCGTACAATGTTGAATAGCACTGGTGAAAACAGACATTCTTGTCTTGTTCTTGATCTTAGGGGGAAAAGCTTTTAGTCTTTCACCATCGTGTATGATGTTAGCTATGGGGTTTTCATAAATTTCCTTTACCATGTTGAGGAATTCCCTTTCTATTCCTAGTTTGGTGAGTGTTTTCATCATGAAAGAGTGTTGGATTTTTTCAAATGCCTTTTCTGCATTAATTGAGACGGTCATGTGGTTCTTTTCCTTCATTCTAATAATGTGGTGTATTACATTGATTGATTTTCTTATATTGAACCACTCTTGCATTCCTGGTATAACGCCCACTTGGTCATGGTGTATAATTCTTATAATATAACATTGCATTCAGTTTGCTAGTATTTTGGTGAGAATTTTTATATCTATATTCATAAGGAATGTTTGTAGTTTTCTTGTGGTGTTTTTATCTGGTTTTGGTATCAGGGTAATGCTGGCCTCATAGAACAAGTTAGGAAGTGTTCCCTCCTCTTCTATTTTTTGGAAGCATTTGAGAAAGACTGGTGTTGGTTCTTTAAATGTTTGGTGGAATTCACTAGTAAAGCCATCTGGTCCTAGACTTTTCTTTTTTTGGGAGGTTTTTGAGTACTGATTCAATCTGTTCACTTGTTACAGGTCTGTTCTGACTTTCTGTTTCTTCTTGAATCAATTAGGTAGTTTTGTGTTTCTAGGAATCTGTAAATTTCATCTTGGTTATGTAATTTGTTGGCATACAGTTGTTCATAGTACTCTTCTATGATTTTTTTCATTTTTGTAGGGTGGTAGTTTAAAGTTTCTGATTTTTGTTGATTGTGTCTTACGCTCTCTTTTTCCTTTTCCAGCTAAAAGTTTGTCAATTTTATTGATCTTTTCAAAGAACCAATTTTTTGCTTTGTTAATTCTCTTCGTTTTTCTATTCTCTACTTCATTTATTTCTGCTATAATCTTAATTCCTTCCTTCCTTCTGTAGTTTTCGGCTCAGTTTGCTCATCTTTTTCTGTTTCCTCAAAGGTGTAAAGTTAGGTTATTGATTAGAGATCTTTCTTCTCTTTAAATGTAGGCATTTACAGCTGTTAATTCCCTCTGAGCATTGCCTTCACCGTATCCCATGTCTCAATATGTTGTGCTTTCATTTTCATTTGTTTCTAAGTATTTTCTAATTTATTTTATGATTTGTTCTTTGACTCATTGATTGTTTAATAGTGTGTTTAATTTCCACATATTTGTGAATTTTCCAGTTTTCCTTCTGTTATTGATGTCTAGTATCATTCCCTTGTGGTTGGAGAAGATATTTTGTATGAGTTAAGTACTTTTAAATATAAGACTTGTTTGTGACCTAGTATATGGTCTATCCTGGAGAATGATCCATCTCCACTGGAGAAGAATGTGTATTCTGCTAATATTGGGTGGAGTGTTCTATATACGATATTTTATATACGATATATATACGATATTTTATGCAAATAATGCACCTGCTATGTTGGTTTGCCAACTGTGCCCTCCCCCATGAGATCTTTTCATAAGTGCACTATGCTAATGAGGAGAGGGCACGGTTGGCAAACAAATGTAGAAGGTGTTCATTATTTGTGTAAAAATATGGTACGTCTGTTAAGTCTAGTTGGCTTATAGTGTTGTTCAAATCCTTTATTTCTTTATTGATCTTCTGTCTAGATGTTCTACCCATTACTGAAAATAGTGTATTGAAGTCTGCACTTATTATTGTAAAACTGTCTATTTCTCTTTTCAATTCTGTCAATGTTTGCTTCATATATTTTGGGGGCTCTGTTGTTAGGTGCATATATATAATTATTATATATTCTTAATGCATTGACCCTTTTATCATTATAGAATGTCCATCTTTGTCTCTTGTAACAGATTTTGACTTAAAGTCTGTTTTGTCTGATACTAATATAGCTACCCCAGCTCTCTTTTTGTATTGGCATGGAATACTTTTTTCCATCCTTTCACTTTCAGCCTATTTTTGACTTGGATCTAAGGTGTGTCTCTTGTAGACAGCATATAGTTGGATCATGTTTTCTTGAACATTCTGCTACCCTCTGCCTTTTGACTGGAGATTTTAATCTGCTTATATTTAAAGTAATTACTTGTAAGGAAAGACTTTTGTTATTTTCCTATTTGTTTTCTGTGTGCCTTATACCTTTTGTCCCTCATTTTTTCCAATACTTCCTACTTTTGTGTTTAGTTGATTTTTTATAGTAAACCATTTTGATTCCCTTCTTGTTTCCTTGTGTTTTTTTTTTTTTTAAGATATTTTCTTTGTGGTTACCATAGGGATTTCATTTAACATCCTAAATTTACAACAATCTAGTTTAAATTGATACCAATTTAACTTCAATAACATGTAAAAACTCTGTCCCTATTGCTCCTATCCCTCTTTATGTTGTTGTTGTCACAAATTACATTTTTATATATTGTGTGCCCATAACATAATTTTATACTTATTTTTATGCATTTGTCTTTTACATCATGTAGAGCATAAAAAGTAGAGTTTGAAAAAATTACCATACACCTGGCCTTTATAGTTATCCATAAAGTTAACTTTACTGGATTTTTTTCTTCTTCTTTTTATGGCTTCAAGTTACTATCTAGAGTTCTTTCATTTCCACCTGAAGGACTCCCTTTAGCATTTCTTGCAGCAGGTCTTGTGGTAAGAAACTCCCTCAATTTTTGTTTATCTGGTAATGTCTTAATTTTGCTCTCATTTTTGAAGGAGAGTTTTGCTGATATAGAATTATTGGTTGACTGTTCTTTTCTTTCACTACTTTAAATATGTCATTCCACTGCCTTCTGGCCTTCATGGTTTCTGAGAAATTGGTGTTTACTCTTATTGAGGATTACTTGTGTGTGAGGATTTGCTTCTCTCTTGCTGCTTTCAAGATTTTCTCTTTACCTTTGGTTTTTGAGAGTTTGATTATGAAACGTCTCAGTAAAATAGATCTCTTTGGGTTTATCCTACTTGGAGTTCATTGAATTCCCTGGATGTGTAGATTCATGTCTTTTGTCAAATTTGTGAAATTTTTGGCTATTATTTCTTCAAATATTCTTTTTTGCCCCTTTCTCTCTTCTCCTTCTGGGACTCCCATTATGCGTATGTTGGTCTGCTTGATGGTGACTCACAAGTTCTCTAGGCTCTGTTCACTCTTTTTTTCTTTTTTCTCCTCAGACTTGATAATATTGTATTTTATCTTCAAGTTCATTGACTCTTTCTTCTGCAAGTTCAAATCTGCTGTTTAATCTCTCTGGTGATTTTCTTTTAAATTTTAGTTCGTTTGTACTTTTCAGCTTGAATATTTCTGTTTGGTTCTTTTTTTATAATTTTATCTCTTTTATCAATTTTCTTATTTTGTCCATGCATTGTTTTCCTGATTTCCTTTAGTTCTTTGTCCATGTTTTCCTTTAGCTCTTTGTGCTTATTAAATACTGTTGTTTTAAAGTCTTTATCTATTAAGTCCATTATCTGGGCTTCCACATGGATGGTTTCTGTCACTTTATTTTGTTCTTTTACATGAGCCATCCTTTCCTATTTCTTTGCATGCTTTGTGATTCTTTGTTGAAAACGGGACATTTGATTATCATAATAAATCAGATTCTTCCCCCTCCCCAGGACTTGCTGAGGGGTTTTGTTTCTTTGTTTGCTTCTTAATTGTTGAAGGCTATAGTCATTTGTTTAGTGACTTCCTATTTTTTCAAAGACTGCCTTCCTAAACTTGTGTGGATTCAAGTCTCTGTTTCGTACCCTGTGTTCAAGTATTCAGCTAGTGTTTTGGCAGAGATTTCCTTGAATGCCAGGGTTAGGGGGGCTCTCACAGTCTCCACAAATTGTCTCTGTGCTGGGACCCTCCTTCAACACTTAGCTAGGCTTGTTCTGAGCCTAAGGATCAGCCCAAGGTAAAAGTGTAACATTTTCTCAGGTAATTTATGAGCATGTGTCTTGCCTTGGGCATGTGTGTGCGTGTTTCTCAATTTCCCCTTACACACAGTTCTTCTGAAAGCCTTCATTTCCAAAAGAGACTCTTCCGCCAGCCTTTCCTTCCAGTCTTCAGGTGCCTACTGTATGCCTTAATCGCACAGGTTAGCCCAGGCAGCTACAGGTAGTTACAGCCTTAAGTCATTTCCCACAGTCTCTCTGTCTTGCATGGATTCTGAGACAGGCCAAACCAAGATGAGAGCCTTCCTTCAGTCCTTTAGGCAGCCCCCAGACAGGTTAGAACAGACATACACAATAATTTGTGAATAAAATCTTCTCTGCTCCTTCTGAGCCAGAGACCAGGCTCCCTCTCTGGGAGTACAGTCCACTGCTGCTTTAAGATGGCCATGCTGAGCTGGCAAGATGGTGAGGCATATAGAAAACCAAAGTCTTCCTACGTTTAAGTGTCACCTGTTTCTTATTTCAGCATTTGCTTAGTTGCTGGAGCCCTGGTGGCGCAGTGGTTAAGAGCTTGGCTCTAACCAAAAGGTCAGCAGTTTGAATCCACCAGCCACTCCTTGGAAATCCTATGGGGCAGTTCTACTCTGTCCTGTAGGGTCGCTATGAGTTGGAATTGACTCGACAGCAATGGCTTTGGTTTTGGGTTTTTGTTTGTTTCCTCTTGACTGATTTCCAGAGTTCTGACAAAGTTGGTTCTTCTAGTTTTTGCTTGTATATTTTGGTGTTTTGTGGAGGGATGGGCACATGTAGCTGTTCACACGGTCATCTTGCTCTGGACCACTGTGTGTTTTCAATTTAGATAAACATTTTTTAAAAAGAACAGTATGCTTTAAAGGTCAATATGGATTGCAGTGTGTAGATCTAGTTTATTGTTTCTTACTGCTGCACAGGACTTCCAAGTGCTTATCACCGTATTTTATGTACCAATCCATTATAATGGACACCTATGATCAGGTGCAATTTAAAAGTAACACTTGAGCTCTTGGATGGGGACTAGATTGGATGGGGACAGGAATGGAACTGAGAAAGCCACTTAGACCATGGATTGCAGTGTTCCTTATGAAAGCTGACAGCATGGTGGCTTAGACTAAGGGTCATCATCCACATGGATTTTGAAGTAGTACAGAAGCATAGTGGACCTTTGTGTGGAGAGGAAAATGATAAGCCAGATGCCAAATGCCAAAGTCCTCAATGAAAGTAGACAAATGACCAATTGGTTAGAAGATAACAGAAGTGAGGAGGGGTAGAGGGTAGTAAAGATGGATGGCATGGGCTTCAAAGGAATAGAGTTTTACCTGAGGAGAAATGGTTAGAAGTTTGAGAAGTGGAGCCAGAGGCACAGGAGACATGGCCTCTTCAAGAGAGAGCCAGGTTTCTGTCAAGGCAAGAGGTAGAAAAGGTATTCTGTGATGATGTTGAGGGGCAAGGATAGTTAGTTTGCCATGGAAAGGGTGCAGGTGGAACTGGGTCACAGGAAAGCCATGCAGGGCAGCCCATGGCAGAAGTGAAATGGAAGAACAGGGATAGTTCAGGGGACAAAGAGGCTTGCTTGTTAGGTGGTGACTATGGAAGAAGACAGGGTTAGATCTCCAATGAGACAAGTGATCCCATAGTTCCACCAGGTACCTTGGTGACCCAGGTGGAGGATGGGGAAGTGCGGGGGCAGTGGTGAGTTTGCTGCTTCTGCCCAGTGTTTTCATGCCTGGGCAAAGCTCAGGCCAGTATGTATGTACCAGGGGAGGGGGTGCACGGAGGGGAGGTGTGTGGACGGTATATGAGTTGGTGAGTTTAGCCTGAGCCAGGAATATCCTAAGGAGTGGTGGACAGGATCCCTAGCTGTGGAAGCTAAGATTTTAAGCAGAAGGATGTCCTGGAGACCCTCAGAGAGGCAGCCTTGGTGGTGACGGGAGAGAATGGGTCAGAAGAGCTTATTCTGAAAATAAGGAGCCCTTCACAGCCCACGGCCTGGGGCAACCCTACGTCTCACGCGTCCTTCCCTACTCTCTCCCACTCCTCCAAACCCACTGCCGTCGAGTCTAGTTGATTCCGACCCTATAGGACAGAGGAGAACTGCCCCATAGCATTTCCAAGGAGCGGCTGGTGGATTCGAACTGCACACCTTTTGGTTGGCAGCCGATCTCTTAACCACTGCGCCACCAGGGCCGCCCCCCGGCCCCCTTCTGGGCGTCGAGAAGTCCTAGCCTGTTCCCGGTTCCCCTCCCAGGCTCCAATCCCGTCCCAATCCCGCCTCTCCTCGCTCAGGCAAATCAGCTCTCGGGAACGAGCGGCCGGCTCGGCCGGAATGACCGCCCTGGCTCAGGACATTCGCGCCGAGCTCTCCCGACAGAAGCTGGACCACGTGTGGACTGACACACACTACGTGGGGTTGCAGTTTCCCCACCCGTAAGTGCCAGGAGGCTGGAGAGTGGGGCCAGGGGGCGCGGCAGGGGGCGGGGCGCTCACCATCTCCGCTCCTAGGAATCACCCCAACACCCTACACTGGGTCGATGAGTCCGGGAGTGCCGGGGAGCAGCTGCCGCTGGAGGACCCGGACGTCTACTGTCCCTACAGCGCCACGGGCAACGTCACGGTGAGCGCTTCCTGTCCCCACCCCCCCAACCCCGGGATGCGGGCCGCTTTCGCCCTTTCCCTGGTGCAGGACGAGGGGCGCGGTGAGCGCATCTCAGCCGTCCCTTCATCCCCAGGGAGAGCTGGTGTACGCCCACTACGGGCGGCCGGAGGACCTGCAGGACCTGCGGGCCCGGGGCGTGGAGCCGGCGGGGCGCCTTCTGCTGGTGCGCGTTGGGATGATCAGCTTTGCCCAGAAGGTGAGGGTGCTTGCATGGGGAATGATGCGGAGCAAGGAGGGTGCAGGCCGGGGGAACCCTAAGGTCAGGGCAAACGGGAAGCATCTAGGAGGCTGACAGAGTGAGAAAGGAAAGAACCAAGTGGACTGTAAGAAAATGTTGGCAGGAAACAAAATCAGGAGGTTCCGGGAGTCAGGCGGGGTGTGAGGAAGAGAACACCGGGCAACTGTGGGTGGCTGCTAAGGCACTGCAGGTGGGTGGGGAGCCAGGGCTAGAGGATGTGCGCAGCCTCTCTCCAGGGGAACTGTGGGAGCCTCAGGTGCAGATCAAAGGCCCTCCCATTTCACTTTTACTCATATCTCCTGCCCTTATAAATCTGTTTTCTCTGGAGAAAGTGTACTATAGCCACCTCCCTTCCCCAGGTGGCCAGTGCCCAGGACTTTGGGGCCCGAGGAGTGCTCATATACCCCGACCCAGCAGACCTCTCCCCGGACACACACAAGCTAGGCCTGTCCAGCCACCGGGCTGTGTATGGACATGTGAGTCTGGGGTCCCAGGGTGGCACCTCCTTGCCTTGGTCAGGGCTGGCACGCTACTTTCCCCGGGAGCTCAGCCCACTGTTTCAGCGTGGGCACCCCTCTCCCTACAGGTGCACATGGGAACTGGGGACCCCTACACGCCTGGCTTCCCCTCCTTCAATCAAACCCAGTTTCCTCCAGTCCAGTCCTCTGGCCTCCCCAGAATCCCAGCCCAGCCCATCAGTGCAGACATTGCCTCCCGCTTGCTGAGGTGAGGGGCGCCTCTGGCCGAGGAGGGGAGGAGGCAGAGAGGGAGGCTGCAGCTAGCCCATAGAGTGCCTTTGGGTGAACTAGAAAAAGGCGACCCTTCCTCTGGTGGACACAGCCTGTGGCTAGGGCCCATGGTTTGGCGAGTGGAGACGCAGCTGGATTTCACCCACAGACCCCACTTATATTCGGCACTCTTGAGTAGGACGCAACCTACACAACTGTCTGGGACCCTGGCTGCACGGCTCCCCCAAACAGGGTGCAGAGGCAAAGACCTGGAGGCAGAGGGTGGGAGGGAAAGAGCAGAGAGGGGGCTTTGGGCCCTTCTGTGGCCCAAGTCTCTCTGCTCCTCCAGATCCTTTCTACCCCACCCCTCTTCAGGAAGCTTGAAGGTCCTGTGGCCCCCCAGGAATGGCAGGGACACCTCCCAGAGTCCCCTTATCACCTGGGCCCCGGGCCGGGCTTGCACCTAAATATCAACAACCGCAGGGCCGCCACCCCTATCAGCAACATCTTTGGCTGCATTGAGGGCCGCTCCGAGCCAGGTGTGCTCCCTTGCCCTGCATCACCCACAGCCTGTCCAAGAGGAGCCACTGCTCATAAGCCCTGGCCAGAGACAGGGCTGTACAAGAGGCCCCAGGGAGGGTGGGAATGGTGCCCAGGGGAGGGAAGGGCAGCTTTGACTGGAGAGTGCAGCAGGGGTAGGCAGGGAGGATGGCTGGCAAGTTGGGACTGAGACAGATGGGAGTGGCAGTGAGGAGACCTCCCAGTCCACCCTGCCCTCAGGTGGAATGGGCAGTCTTGCATTGTAGCGAGTTCCCTGGCTCTGGAGGTGAACAAGCATAAGGTGGATGATGTTATAGCAGAGACTCAAGCAAGAAAGGAGATCAGATTGCATAGATGGCCTTTTCAAGCATCACTGGATGTGGATAGCAGTGGGGAATCAAAGGTTCTTGAGCAGGAGAGCAGGGTGATGGGAGCAGCCCTTCGGGAAGAGTGTGGCACCTATGAGTGGTGAGGGAGAGGAGCAGGGAGGCCTGTGGTGGGGCTCGGATGAGGATGCTGGTGGGGGGAGGGGTAGAGAGGGATTTAAAATCTGTCAGGACCTGGTGACCAGTGAGACATGGCTAACCAGGGAGGGAGTGACTCAAGGCATCCCGCTGATGGAGGAAGCTGTCCAGGGAGGGCCAAGAGAAGAAGGGGCAGTTTTCATTAGGGACTGCAGGGCTGGGGTTGCAGAGAGATATGAGGGGCTGAGTGACGGAGATTGGTGGAGGGCCAGGAAAGCTGGTGGTGCCTGCCCCCCTGGGGTGGAGGGAGAAGGCTTTGGGCACTGCCGGTGTAAGAGGTGGGTCCCAATCATCCCCTCCCCCAGATCACTATGTTGTCATTGGGGCCCAGAGGGATGCATGGGGCCCAGGAGCAGCCAAGTCTGCCGTGGGGACTGCCATACTGCTGGAGCTGGTGCGGACCATTTCCTCCATGGTGAGCAATGGTAAGGTCGGGGCCTGGGCTGGGCAGAGGTGGGGCTGTGGCCTGAGCCAGGACTGGGGCAGAGAGGCAGTTAGGAACACAGGCTGGAGCGTCAAACCTAGGCTCCGAACTTGGCTCCCCCAAGTTCTAGTGTGTGGCCCTGGACAAGTCACTTTACCTCCATTTCCTCATCTGAAAATGAAAGTAATGGTGGTATTCCATCAGCCTGGGTGAAGATGAAGCAGGAGAGTGTTGAGAGGGAAGGAGGGGCCCCAGGGGACCAGGACAGAGGGAGGATTTAGAGGGCTTTGCTTGGCCCCCAGCTGAACGCATCCTCCCTCTTCTCTTTACCCCCAGGCTTCCGGCCCCGAAGAAGTCTTCTCTTCATTAGCTGGGATGGAGGCGACTTTGGGAGTGTGGGCTCCATGGAATGGCTGGAGGTGATGGTGGGGTCCTGGGTAGGGTAGCTGGGCAGTTGGGAGAGGCATGGGGGGTTCATACTCTACTCCCCTCACCCACAGGGCTACCTCAGTGTGCTGCACCTCAAAGCTGTCGTCTACGTGAGTCTGGACAACGCAGTGCTGGGTAAGCTAGGGCAGTACCACCACTTGGACGCCTCCCGCCCACCCCTGTCCCTGGAAGCCAAATCCTGAGCAGGTCATACTTCTCCCTCTCTTCAGGGGATGATAGGTTCCACGCCAAGACCAGCCCTCTTCTGATCACCCTCATCGAGAATATCCTGAAGCAGGCAAGAGCTAGGCCAGCTGGAAGCGGGGGAGGCTATGGGAGAACGGAAGCTGGTGGGGGCCGAGCCTGACCTGTGCCCCCACCCTGCCCCCAGGTGGACTCTCCTAACCAAAGCGGGCAGACCCTCTATGAGCAGGTGGTGTTCACCAACCCCAGCTGGGATGCTGAGGTGTAAGTGGGGGTGAGAGAGGCTGAGGTGGCGGGGTGACGGGAGCCTGAGCCCACCGACCCCCCTAACCTGCCTACTCTCAGGATCCGGCCCCTGCCCATGGACAGCAGTGCCTATTCCTTCACCGCCTTTGCGGGGGTTCCTGCGGTTGAGTTTTCCTTCATGGAGGTGAGACTTCCTGGCCCCCGCCCAAAAGCGCCAGCCGTCAGCCTGTCTCCAGGGTGCCCCTGCCCAGCCCCGGCCCTGTTCCGCAGGATGACCAGACATATCCGTTCCTGCACACAAAAGAGGACACATATGAGAACCTGCACGCGGCGCTTCGAGGCCGCCTGCCCGCCGTGGCCCGGACTGTGGCCCTACTCGCTGGGCAACTCCTCATCCGGCTCAGCCATGATCACCTGCTGCCCCTCGACTTTGGCTGCTACGGGGACGTCGTCCTCAGGCACATCGGCAGGCTCAACGAGTTCTCTGGGGACCTCAAGGTCCAAGATGCCAAGCAGCTCCCCACCTCTGGGGGTGGGGGCGCTATATCCCATTAAAATGCTGCTTAGGCCATAGGGTCTGGCCTCTCCTCCCCTCAACCCCTGGAGTCTTTGTCGCCTTGGCAACTTGGCGCCTTTACCCTGGCCCCCAATCACCTAAGCCTCTAGGACCCTGCTGGTACCCTCCGAGGCCCCGAGGTTTGTCCTCTCCAACCCCACAGGTCCAGTCTTGTTCCCCTCTTGCCTCATTCCGCCCCCAACACTCTGCCCCCTACCGTCCCGCCTCCTGCCAGGCGCGGGGTCCCAGCCCTGTCCCACAACATCTTGATCCCCATCCCAGCCCTGGGTCCTGGCCCGTCTCCGCCAGCCCCTGGCTGCCTGCTCCAGCCCACGCCTCCGCCCTCAGGCTCGTGGGCTGACTCTCCAGTGGGTGTACTCGGCGCGGGGAGACTACATCCGGGCGGCCGAGAAGCTGCGGAAGGAGATCTACAGCTCGGAGGAGAGCGACGAAAGGCTGACGCGCATGTACAACGTGCGCATCATGCGGGTGAGACCCCGTCCCCCGCCCTCTGCCGCGGCCCCGCCTGCCGTCCCGCGGGCCCCCCCTGCGCGTCTCCTCCCTCTGCTGGCAGTCTTGGGGCTCCTTTCCCAGGGCTCTGGCTCAGCCTGTCATCTCTTCTCTTCCCCTTCCGTTCTGAGTCCTTTGTCGAAAGGGCGCTGCAGGCTGACTGGTCCCTGTCCTCGGGGCACAATGGACGCAATACTCTCAGACTGGCCAGGCTGGGAGGACTTTAGCGGCCATCGAGGCAGCCCCTCAAAGCGAGAAAATGAGGGAGGGGAGCCCCTTAGCACCATCACTTGGCCGAAGCTTGGCAAAACTGGCACAACCCCGCCCCCCACTCCGCCACGCACACAGCCCCCTGCTGCCGCCCACCCCTCTGGAGAGAAAAAACATGTACCCAATGATCCGCAGTACAAAAGGCTCGAGGTGCAAAGGGCTAAAGAAATTCAGAGAATGGAGAGTTTTTTTTCCTCTGGTACTGAGATGGGGGAAATCCAGAAAGGCTGCCAGGAGGAGGGTCATCTGAAAGTTGCATTCGATTTTATTCCCTGGCCTAGCTCGTTCGCTTAGTTTTGAATACTTTGCAGTCCCCACCGCGTCTTTAGCTATACCCCTCCTCTTGCGTTTCCTCACCCCATGAATTCAACCTCTCAGCCCTTTGATCTTGGGAAATGGGTGGATAAGGACTGTGGGCGTGAGAAAAGGTCTATGATGCAAAATTTTTAGCAGGACCGCCTTCAGTGAGTGTGGGGTCACTCATTGTACAGGACACCCTGTAAATACACGCAGCGAACCCATAGTGTACACATTGAGCCACCATCTGCGCGCGCGCACACACACACGCACACACATACACACACAATTTTCAGAGCAAACATGTCTGTCCCTTGCAGGTTCGTATTCTTTTTCCCCCTTGCTTTTTCCTGCTTGTGCCCCTGCCCGTTTTCCCTTGGCATCACTCATTCCTTCTTTCTATTTACACACCCGTCCATCTTGCTCTTTCTTCCTTGCTCTTTGTTTCTGTTTTCTGTGATTCTCCTCAGTCTTTTCTTCGTCGCCTCCTTCCGGATCTCTCCTCTCTTTTTCTCTTTTCTCTGCCCTCTCTGCTGAGCTTTGTGCAGGGCTTTGAACCGATTCATTGGTGTTTAAACCTCTGCTGAGAATTTGCATGTCTAACGCGTCCCAGGAGACACTGTTGCTGCTGGTTAGAGGCCAATTCTGAGAACTATTGGTAACCCAAAAAAAAAGAAAAAACACCAAAACGAAACACCAAACCCGTTGCCGTCCAGTCGATTCCGACTCATAGCAACCTTATAGGACAAAGTAGAACTGCTCCATAGAGTTTCCAAAGCTTAAATCTGTAAAGAAGCAGACTGCCACATCTTTCTCCTGCAGAGTGGCTGGTGGATTCAAACCACTGATCTTTCAGTTGACAGCTGAGCACTTTAATCACTGTGCGACCAAGGCTCCTGCTAGTAGAACAGTGGTTCTCAAAATTTATTATACATAAGAACCACCTGGGGATCTTGTTAAAATGTAGATTCTGAGTCAGTATATCTGGGGTGGAAATGGAAATTCTCAGCAGAGGTTCCAACTGGAATGAACTGGTTCGCAGCCCTGGCTGTGTTTGACCCTGGGATGAGAAAAGGGATTGGGCATGGTTCATTCTCATTCATAGACCTTGGTTAAACCTCTCCTGTGTAACCCAAGGAACACAAAAAGACACCCCCACCCCCAGCAGTTGCTACCTTCCAAAGGGACTACAGGGCACCACCTGTGTGTAAGGTGCTGGGCCAGACCCAGGGAACTTTGTGGCTCTAGACCAGGAGTTGGCCAACTAGCAGCCTGCAGGCAAAATACAGCCTGCCACTTGTTTTTGTAAATAAAGTTCTATTGCAAGCACAGCCATGCTCTTTGGTTTCCATATGGTTCATGGCTGACTTTTGTGCTACAGTGACAAAACTGCCACAAAAATCGCGTGGCCCACAAAGCCCCAAATATTTACTGTCTGGTCCATCACAGAAAAAGTTTGCTGACCTCTACTTTAGACCATGATTTGTCCTTGAAGAACAGACAGAACTTGGATTGGGGTGGAGAAAGGAAGACATTCCAGGGCAGAGAGGCCCCAAAATAAGGGTGTGGCAGTGAAATTAGGCCTGGCTTTTGTGGCGCAGTGGTTAAGAGCTATGGCTGCTAACCAAAAGTTCAAATCTACCAGCCGCTCCTTGGAAACCTTATGGGGCAGTTCTACCCTGTCCTATAGGGTCGGTGTGAGTTGGAATCGAGTCTACAGCAATGGAGTTTTCCTTTGGAGCAAGGTGTGCACCAGCAGAGCCAGGACAGAGGGCCTGTGGAGAAGCAGAGGGCAGGAGGCACCAAATGGGTTACTTAAGTGCCAGGTGTCAGAGGTTTGGATTTTTAGGATTTGGACATCAAGGAAATGAGGAAGATTTTTGAGCATGGAAGTGATGTGGCAAAGTGGAATTTTAGGATGGATTTTGGCTGGAGCATAGATGGCCTGAAGATGGAATGAAATTAATGATGGCTGGACTCTAGGTCAGGGTGGCAGCAGATATCTGTAGGGGGGAACCAGGCTGATGTGAGGCATTTGGAAGGAGAAACGGACAGACTGGATGCTGGGGGATGAAAAGGAGGCCACCATTTATTAAGGGTCTGTCATGTGCCAAATGCTTTGCTTCATTTTCTCCCATCCAAACCCACTGCCACAAAGTCGATTCCAACTCATAGCAACCCTGTAGGAGAAAGTAGAACTGCTCCATAGGGTTTCCAATGCTGTAAATCCTTGTGGAAACAGACTGCCACATCTTCCTCCCACAGAATGGCTGGTGGGTTCGAACCGATGACCTTTCGGTTAGCAACCAAGTGTTTAACCACTGTGCCACCAGGACTCCTTTTCTCTCATAGTCTTCCCCAAAATCCTGTGAGATTGCTAGGATTTAGGTAGAAACTAAGGTTCAGGGAGGCTAAGTAACTTATGCAAGACCACATAGTAAGTGGTGGAGCTGAAATTAAAAACCAGGCGGTCTGACGCCAAAGCCTCTGTCACCCCACTTCCATTTTTGAGGTGAGACCCTGACTGCTGGGGATGGTCATGGTACTCAGAGGGAACATAGGATCAAGACTCAGGATGGTGGTGCCTACATGTGCGTGAGGTTTTGTCCAGGTTCCCTCCTGGCCCAGTGGGCTGAGTGATGGAGACTGCTGGAGTGCAAGATTTTAGTGGATAATATGACGAGTAGACTTGGGAAACTGTCCCCGCAGAAGACATAGTTGAAGCCAAGGGACATGGGTGAGCTCTGTGTGGCATTAAAATCTTTTTAGGGTCTTAAAGAGATATGAATGTGTGAGACCACCTCTAACCATTAACTCATTGTCATCAAGTGGATTCTGACTCATAGCGACCCTATAGGACAGAGTAGAACTACCCCATAGGGTTTCCAAGGAGCGGTTGGTAGATTCGAACTACCAAACTTTTGGTTAGCAGCCAAGCTCTTAACCCACCTCTAGAGAGCCTTATTCTGCTGGGGTGATTCTCAGGCAATAAGTTAAAAGTCTTCCCCAGGTGATTCAAATATGCAGCCAGGTTTGAAAACCACTGGGATGTAGGCAAACAGAAGAGCAGAGGGTGGAGGTCAAACCTTCAGACCTGCCCACAGATGGGAGTGGAAGGAACCAGAGACGCTAGTAGAAATGTGGGAGGAGAACCAGACCAGTAGTGAGGCCATCTCAGGAGAGGCAGAACAGCATCTGAGTCAGACGGTGGCTGTCCTGTTGACCTTTGACTCTGGGCTGTAGAGGCCGGTGGAGGTGGTGTGTGCAGGAGTGGTATCAAGAAGAAGAACAGCAGGACAATTGAATATTCTTTGAGGCTTTTGGCAGGGAAGTGAACCAGCGAAGAAGGAAGACTGGGGAGACCCAGATGCAGGCATGGAAGCTCTGGAGACAGAAATGGATAGAACTCAAAACAGCCGGAGGGTGCATTCTGCTTGGATATTGGTGATGTCACTAAATGATCATTCCCTGATTGGGTAACCAAAGGGAAGTGGGACTTAGGGAATCTGCTCAACAATATGAAGTACTTAAAACCAGTAACCGGTTGTCGTGGAGTCGATTCCAACTCATGGGGACCCCATCTTTGTCAAAGTAGAACTATGCTCCATAGGGTTTTCAATGGCTGATTTTTCTGAAGTAGATCACCAGGCCTTTCTTCCATGGTGCTTCTAGGTGGACTTGAACCTCCAACCTTTAAGGTTAGCAGCCGAGCACGTTAGCCATTTCATCACCCAGGGACTCCACTAGGTGAAAGCCCTGTGGAACAGAGTTCTACTCTGACACACATTTCGTGACTTCACAGCAACGGGTGCTAGGTGCCAAGCTTGGTTAGAAATTGCTAGCAGGCAGTAGGGGTTGTTCAGGCTTTCGCTCTGGGAACAGAGACCCCACCCAACCTAATCCCACTCTTGGTGCAGGTGGAGTTCTACTTCCTGTCCCAGTACGTGTCACCAGCTGACTCCCCATTCCGCCACATCTTCCTGGGCCGTGGAGACCACACACTTAGCGCCCTGTTGGACCACCTACGGCTGCTTCGAAAGGGTGACTCTGGGGCCCCAGGGGTCTCTTCCCCTGGGGTAGAACCCAGCCTAGGCTTCCAGGAGAGCCGTTTCCGTCGACAGCTGGCCCTGCTCACCTGGACATTGCAGGGGGCAGCCAATGCACTTGGCGGGGATCTCTGGAACATCGACAACAACTTCTGAGGCCCACTAGGTGACCCACATACCCTTGCCACCATCCAAGAGCACCTCTTCTCCCCACTTGAGTGATTTCAGGGTGGCGGTGATGCCCACGCACCACCTCTCATTGCTGACCGAGATTCTCACTAGCACTTCCCTCTCCCTCCACAGCCCAGATCCTAGCACACAGACATGCACACACCCTTAGTTCTGCCAGTGTAGGAGTAGGTGAGCAGTGCCTTCCATAATGTGATGGTCATACTGTCAACTAATCAAAGAACAGCATCTGCTCAATCACAGACCCTTGCCCACGCCTCGAGACTGATCTTGAAGGTTTCCTAGGTCCTAGGGCCTGGCCCAGCTCCCGGTAGAAGAGATTGCTAGACCTTACAGTCAACAGGTGGTCTGTGGTGGGAGGGGCATGGGTTTTGGACTTCAATAAACCACCTGGTGACATCCTGTTGTCTCTAAGCATCTTTATGCTTCTTCCTTACCCTCACCCCCACACAATTATCCCTTCTTTGAGACCTAAGGAGGGATTGGGGGGAAGGGGCAGAGGGGTATGAGGGGAAGTGCTGTCTCCATAGGGAAAACTCCAAGCTGTTTCTGTTACCTAAGGAAATAACAAAGGCCTGTCATCCAAAGGGAAACTCTGGCGGTGTAGTGGTTAAGAGTTGTGGCTGCTAACCAAAAGGTCGGCAGTTTGAATCCACCAGGTGCTCCTTGGAAACCCTATGGTGCAGTTCTACTGTGTCCCATAGGGTCGCTATGAGTCAGAATCAACTCGACAGCAATGGGTTTGGTTTTTTTTTTTTTTTTTTTGATTCTCCAAAGACGTCTCTGAGTGGTGCAAATGATTTGTACTTGACTACTAACCTAAAGGTTGGCAGTTCAAATACACCCAGCAGTTCTATAGAAGAAAGCCCTGGTGATCTGCTCCGCTAAAGATGACAGCCAAGAAAACCCTATGGAGCAACTCTATCCTGTAATGCCTGGAGTTACCATGAGTCGGAATTGACTCGACAACAACGGATTTGGTTTGGTTTTATTCTCCAAAAAAATGGACTCAGACATACCAACGATCACGAAGATGGCACAGGACTGGGCAACATTTTGTTCTGTTGTACATGGGGTCCCCATGAGTCAGAGCCGACTCCATGGCAACTAACTACAACAACATTCTCCAAAGACCACCACCATGGGATGGGGGACTGGCTCTGTATCTTCTCCTGGGACCAGTGCCAGCTACATAATTTGCAAGGCACAATGCAAAATGAAAATGTAGGGCCCCTTGTTCGAAAAGCATGAACAAAGCCCTTTTCATTCTTCCATAGTTTCTCAGTTTGTCGTGGTATTTTTTTATTTGCTATGTAATATGTAATGTCATGCTCCCTCAGGCCTGGAGATGCTCTCAGGCAAGTGAAAACCCTCACAAACCCCAGGAGTTCTGCCCCACAACTTAGTACACAGAGTGTACATGTCCAACCCTGACCCCACCCCGACTCACGCTGTGCCTGTGCCCAGGCATCTGCTGGGGAAAGAGAGTGGCAGTTATGACCAGGTGTTATGAATTAAATTGTGTCCCCCCCAAAAATGTGGGTCAACTTGGCTAGGCCATGATTTGCCAGTATTGTGTGATTGTCCACCATTTTGTCATCTGATGTGATTTTCTTATGTGTTGTAAATCCTGCCTCTATGATGTTAATGAGGCAGGATTAGAGGCAGTTGTGTTAATGAGGCAGGACTCAATCTACAAGATTACGATGTGTTTTAAGTCAGTCTCTTTTCAGATATAAAAGAGAGAAGTGAGCAGAGAGGTGGGGACCTTATACCACCAAGGAAGCAGTGCCAGGAGCAGAGCACATCCTTTGGACCCAGGACCCCTGTGCTGAGAAGCTCCTAGACCAGGGGAAGATTAATGACAAGGACCTTCCCCCAGAACTGACAGAGAGAAAGCCTTCCCCTAAAGCTGGTGCCCTGAATTTGGACTTCTAGCCTCCTAGACTGTGAGAGAATAAATTTCTCTTTGATAAAGCCATCCACTTGTGGTATTTCTGTTATAGCAGCACTAGATAACTAAGATACCAGGTAAAGGCAGGGGAGAACCCATTCAGGGGAGACAGGGAGGCAGCGGGAGGCAGGATCCTCAGTACATACTCCATTGTCCCATAGGACTTCACTTACAAAACACAAATTCAAAGATAAAATTATCAACAATTTCTAGACAACAACTACAGGGCATTGAATTCCAAGTGCAAGGTCCCCTTATGAGCACAGAGCCCCCGAGACTGAAATGGTCACAAAACCATTCGGTGACCCCTACTGGGACATCTCTCCCCACAGGATCCCCTTTGGTCAATCTTTGTGAAGGTGGAGACCATGAGGTATGAGCCACATGGGGGTAGGGAATTACAAGTGCTGCTGTTACCACTTTACCTTTAATCGCAGGCTCAGGAGGGTGCTGCCCTGGCTGTCACTCTAGGGCAGCGGCATAAATCCTGGGGCTCGGTTCGCAGGCTACTTGGTCCTCTCTTGCTCCAGTATAGGGTGAGAGGTCTAACCCAGCTCCTCAAGTCACTGGTAAGTGAAGGCCTCTTAGTCTAAGGCTTGGGATACTGCAGCCCCTTGACTCCAGAATGAAACTGCCCGTTCCTTAGCCACCCCCGATCCTGCGTCAGCAAACCTCAACTATTTGCTTCCCTGACATACAGCCCAGAACAAATTTCCCAAAGTGATTTCTCAGCTCTTCTTCATCTTGTCTGTATGCTCCCTGTGGTGGACAGAATAATGGTCCCCAAAAGGTGCCCTAATCCCTGGAAACTGTGAATGTTATTTTACATGACAAAAAGGACGTTATAGATGTGGTAGGGGATCTTGAGATGGGGAGATTGTCCTGGATTATTGGAAGGAGGGCAGTTTAACTGCAAGGGTCCTCATAAAAGGAGGTAGGAGAGTCAGAGATAGAGAAGGGAAATGAGACAATGGAAGCAGAGGTTTAGAGTCAAAAATACATTTGAAGATGCTATACCCCTGGCTTTGAAGATGGAGGAAGGAGTCACAAACCAAGAAAAGCAGATGGCCTCTAGAAGCTGGAAAAGCCAAGGAAACAGATTTTCCCCTGGGGCTTGCAGAAGGAATGCAGTCCTGCTGACACCTTGATTTTAGCCCCCATAAGATTAATTTTGGACTTTTGACACCCAGAACTGTAAGAGAATAAATTTATGTTGTTTTAAGGCACTAAATTTGTGATAATTTGTTACAGCAGCAATTGGAAACTAATATACTCCCACTTCTGCTTCTGCAAGCTCAGTGTTATTTTCTTAAAAAACTTACCTTAAACCATATGACCCAATAATCCCAGTCCTAGGTATATACCCAAAAGAAGTGAAAGCAAGAACACAAACAGAAACCTGTACACGAGTGTTCACTACAGCACTTTTCACAATAGCCAAAATGCATAAACAAATGAAATGTCCATCAACAGATGAATGGATAAACAGAATGTGGCATATACATACAATGCAATATTTGTTGTTGTTAGTTGCGTTCTAGTCAATTCCGACTCATGGAGACCCATGTGTGCAGAGTAGAACCACTCCATAGGGCTTTCAAGGCTGTGACCTTTCAGAAGTAGAACACCAGGACTGTCTTCTGAGGAGCCTCTGGGTACGTTTGAACCGCCATCCTTTCAGCCAGTAGTTGAGGTCTTAAGGAGAAATGAAGTCCTGCTACATGCCACGACATGGATGAATCTTGAAAACACTATGCTGAGCAAAATAAGTCAGTTGTAAAAGGACAAATACTACATGTTATGGATTGAATTGTGTACCCCAAAAATATGTGTTGTAAGTCCTACTATACCTGTGGTTAAATCCCATTTGGGAATAGGGTTTTCTTTGCTATGTTAATAAGGAAGTGTTAATATAGGGTGTGTCTTAAATCAATCGCTTTTGAGATATAAAGAGAAGATTAAGCAAGCAGCAAAAAAAAAAAAACACCGATGGGGAAAATAGACGCCACACCACACGAGGTCTCCAAGGAACCAAGAAACTGAAGCTGAAAAGAGAAAAGGACGTTCCTCCAGAGCCAACAGAGAGATAAAGGCTTCCTCTAGAGTCGTTGGCCCTGAATTCGGACTTCTAGCCTCCTAACCACCACTCATCTGTCAGTTTGTCATACTGTAGTGGCTTGCATGTTGCTGTGATGCTGGAAGCTATGCCATGAGTATTTCAAATACCAGCTGGGTCACCAATGGTAGACAGGTCTCAGCGGAGCTTCCAGACTAAGACAGACTAGGAAGAAGGACCTGGCGGTCTATTTCTAAAAAAATTGGCCAGTGAAAACTTTATGAATAGCAGCAAAACGTTGTCTGATATAGTGCCGGAAGATGAGCCTCTCAGGTTGGAAGTCACTCAAAATATGACCAGGGAAGAGCTGCCTTCTCAAACTAGAGTTGACCTTAATGACGAGGATGGAGAAGAGCTTTCGGGACCTTCATTTGCTGATGTGGAACGACTCAAAATGAGAAGATACAGCTGCCAAACATCCATTAATAATCAGAATGTGGAATGTATGAAGTACAAATGTAGGAAAATTGGAAGTTGTCAAAAATGAAATGGAACACACAGAGATCAATATACTAGGCATTAGTGAGCTGGAATGGACTGGTATTGGCCATTTTGAATCAGACTATTATATGGTCTACTATGCTGGGAATGACAAATTGAAGAGGAATGGCATTGCATTCATCGTCAAAAAGAACATTTCAAGATCTATCCTGAAGTACAACACTGTCAGTGATAGGAAAATAACCATATGCCTACAAGGAAGAGTAGTTAATATGATTATTATTCAAATTTACGCACCAACCACTAACGCCAAAGATGAAGAAACTAAAGATTTTTACCAACTTCTGCAGTCTGAACTTGATCAAACATGCAATCAAGATGCATTGATAATTATTAGTGATTGGAATTCGAAAGTTGGAAACAAAGAAGGATCAGTAGTTGGAAAATATGGCCTTGGTGATAGAAACCATGCTGGAGATCGCATGATAGAATTTTGCAAGGCCAACAACATCTTCACTGCAAACACCTTTTTTCAATAACATATACAGTGACTATACCTTGCCGAACGGAATACACAGGAATCAGATTGACTACACCTGTGGAAAGAGACAATAGAGAAGCTCAATATCATCAGTCGGAACAAGGCTAGAGGCTGACTGTGGAACAGACTACCAATTACTCATATGCAAGTTCAAGTTGAAGCTGAAGAAAATTAAAACAAGTCCACGAGAACCAAAGTACAACCTTGAATATATCCCACCTGAACTGAGAGACCATCTCAAGAATAGATTGGACACATGGAACATTAATGACCAAAGACCAGACAAGTTGTGGAATGACATCAAGGACATCATACATGAAGAAAGTAAAAGGTCATTAAAAAGACAGGAAAGAAAGAAAAGACCAAAATGAATGTCAGAAGAGACTCTGAAACTTGCTCTTGAATGTCCAGTAGCTAAAGCAAAAGGAAGAAATGATGAAGTAAAAGAGCTGAACAGATTTCAAAGGGCTTCTCAAGAAGACAAAGTATTATAATGAAATGTGCAAAGATCCCCAAAAGAGAAGAACATGCTCGGCATTTCTGAAGCTGAAAGAACTGAAGAAAAAACTCAAACTTGGAGTTGCAGTATTGAAGGATTTGATGGGCAAAATATTGAATGACACAGGAGACATTGAAAGAAGATGGAAGGAATACACAGAGTCACTGTACCAAAAAGAATTGGTCAACATTCAACCATTTCAGGAGGCAGCATATGATCAGGAATTGATGGTATTGAAGCAAGATGTCCAAGCTGCACTGAAAGCACTGGCGAAAAAAAAAGCCTCCAGGAATTGACGGAATACCAGTTGAGACGTTTCAACAAACAGATGCAACGCTGAAAGGGCCCACTCATCTACGCCAAAAAAGTTGGAAGACAGCTATCTGGCCAACCAGCTGGAGGAGATCCATATTTGTGCCCATTCCAAAGAAAGGTGATCCAACAGGATGCAGAAATTATTGAAAAATATCATTAGTATCACACGCAAGTAAAATTTTGCTGAAGATAATTTTAAAAATGGTTGCAGTAGTACACTGACAGGGAGCTTTCAGAAATTCAAGCTGTATTCAGAAGAGGACGTAGAATGAGGGATATCATTGCTGATGTCAGGTGGATCTTGGCTGAAAGCACGGAATACCAGAAAGATGTTTACTTGTGTTTTGTTGACTATGTAAAGGCATTTGACTGTGTGGATCATAACAAATTATGGATGACATTGAGAAGAATGGGAATTCCAGAACACTTAATTGTGTTCATGAGGAACTTGTACATAGACCCAAGAGGCAGTCGTTTGAACAGAACAAGGGAATACTGCATGGTTTAAAATCAGGGAGATGTGTGTCAGGGTTGTATCCTTTCACCATAGTTATTTAATCTGTATGCTCAGCAAATAGTCTGAGAAACTGGACTATCTGAAGAAGAATGGGGCATCTGGATTGGAAGAAGACTTCACTAACAACTTGCGATATGCAGATGACACAACCTTGCTTGTGGAAAGCAAAGAGGACTTGAGGCACTTACTGATGAAGATCAAAGACTACAGCCTTCAGTATGGATTGCACCTCAACATAAAGAAAAAATCCTCACAACCAGACCAATAAGCAACATCATGATAGAGAAAATACTGAAGTTGTCAAGGATTTCATTCTACTTGGATCCACAATCAACGCCCATAGAAGCAGCAGTCAAGAAATCAAACAACACATTGCACTGGGCAAATCTGCTACAAAGACCTCTTTAAAGTGTTAAAAAGCAAAGATGTCACTTTGAGGACTAAGGTGCGCCTGACCCAAGACATGGTGTTTTCAATTGCCTCATATGCATGCAAAAGCTAGACAATGAATAAGGAAGACTGAAGAAGAATTGATTGCCTTTGAATTATGGTGTTGGTGAAGAATATTGAATACACCATGGACTTCCAGAAGAACAGGTCCTGCTGGTGTAGTGGTTAAGAGCTCAGTTGCTAACCAAAACGTCGGCAGTTCGAATCCACCAGCGACTCCCTGGAAACCCTGGGGGCAGTTCTACTCTGTCCTATAGGGTCTCTATGAGTAGGAATCAACTCAATGGAATTTTTTTTTTTTTCCAGAAGAACAAACAAATCTGTCTTGGAAGAAGTACTCCAGAATGCTCCTTAGAAGCAAGAATGGCAAGACTTCATCTCACATACTTTGGACATGTTATCAGGAGGAACCAGTCCCTGGAGAAGGACATCATGCTTGGTAAAGTAACGGGTTAGCGAAAAAGAGGAAGACCCTTAATGAGGTGGATTGACACAGTGGCTGCAATGATGGGCTCAAGCATAGCAAAGATTGTGAGAATGGTGCAGGACCAGGCAGTGTTTCGTTCTGTTGTACGTAGGGTCGCTATGAGTCGGAACGGACTTGACGGCACCTATCAGCAATAACAACAGCCTCCTAAACTGTGAAAATAAATTTTTGTTTGTTAAAGCCACCCACTTGTGGTGTTTCTGTTATAGCAGCACTAGATGACTGAGACACTACATGATCTCACTTACGTGAAATAAGCAAATATATAGAAACCACATTATTAGTGGTTACCAGGGGTGGGAGGGAGGGGGAAAGTTTTTGTTTAGGGGGCATTGAGTTTATGTTAACGGTGGTGGAATAATTTGGAAAAGGTGGGCAAAAATGGTCGCACAGCTTGGAGAGTGTCATCAATGTCATTGAATTATACATGTAGAAAGTGTTGGGGAGAAACTTATCTTTAAAAAAGTCTGCGTCCCAAGCTCCTCCCACCTGCATAGCTGTCCCCTCATGGTTGTGTCTCAGAAAGTGCTGTGACCCCATCAGCAAGGACTTTTCATAGCAAATACTAGCAGGGACATTAACCTATTTGATACCTCAATTGACTTTTGGGGACCTAGGCACAGCCAGCTCAGTGTGGTTACCATCTATACACAGGTAATTTGGTGAGAGGAGTTTTCTAGCCATGATGAGCGCCCTCCCCACCCTCATAGACAGACTGCAGACCCCTTTCTCTGCAGGCTATTGGGGCCACACCCCGCTGGGGCTAGCCTAGGGTGTGGGAGGGACAAGACTCCTGGGGCAGTGGTGCAGGTCCCAAGGCCCCCAAAGTAAAGCTGGAACCACTGATAACCGTCCAGTGGCGTAACAAACTGGGTCTGTCTTAACAAAATGATCTTGCTGACTCTTTCCCCCAACCGACAATCTGCCCAGTGCCACTGGCTCCCCCTCGTCTTTTCCTCCTCCTTGTCCTGCATCTGCAGGAGGGCAGGTGGGCTGGAAGCCTGTCTTTTGAGGAATCTATTCTTTTCCTGTGCCTCAGTTTCTCCCTGCTGGGTGAAGGTGAAATTATGTCAGGCAATGCCATTTCCCCCGATCTTGGCAGGGACCCTGGTGTTTCTGATCCAGGGGAGTTGAAGTCTTAAAGGAGAGACTAAATAAATATAGACAACAAGGCAAAAAGGCAGGAAAGGATTCTGGGGATAGTAAGCATCCAGGCAACCCTTGCAGGAGGCTCAAGATGGTGAAACTTGAGTTCTACAGCAGGCAGGGCTTAGGTGGTATTTTTGTTTCTTTCTAAGGTAGGTTGGTTCAGGGATAGGATTCTATTTTAGGGCTAAGGGGGATCTTAAGAATGAACTTGCCCAGTTTCCTCATTTTAAAGATAGAAACTGAAGCTCAGAGAGATGAAATGACTTGCTGAAGGTCACACAGTTTTCCCAGTGCAGCACCAGCACTAGACCCCAGGTGCTTGTTCCCCGGGAACGGGAGTGGAAGGAACCAGAGGATGTCTGGGTGCCGAGAAAGCAGTGGAAAGAAAGGGACATGTTCCCAACATTTCTCACTTTAGTTTTAAAATTTATTTTATTCAACTTGGAAAATGAGTACAAATCCCTGGGTATTTTTGGGGGTGGGGGCAGGAGGGGAGGCAGGAAGGAGGGAGGAGGGAGTAGGAGCTGGGGCAAAGTCTGAGCATCACAGTGGCTGTCTGGCTGTCTCAAGTTCCTGCCCAGGGAGGCTAGGGTGGCGGTTGGGCAGGGAGCTCAGGTCCGGAGGAACACCATGGTGAGGAGGCCTGGAGAAGGGAGAAGGCAAGAACAAGGTCAAATGAGCAGCCTGGTGATATCAGCCCTCCCCCTGGCCCTGGAACCCCTATCTCTGGGGCCTGGATTCCCAAGTCACTACTGTACTCACCCAAGACATAGGCTGCTACCAACTTCTGTCCCAGGGAGACATGCAGGACTTGGGGCAGCTGGCTGCCAAGTTCATCTTGGAGTGGGAGCAGCAGGAAGGCCACAGAAACTATCCCCGTCAGCAAGAAGAGAAGGAAGGAGCTGGTGGCCAGTTGTGGGTGGGCGTCTGGGAAATAAGGTTCATCAGAACCTCCAGCCCCCATTTCTGTCCAACCCCAGGCCTGACCCAAGGTCCTACAGGCAGCAAGCTGAAGATGGAGAGTGTATCCACTTTTTACTGCCTGCCCAAGGCCACTACGCGTGTACTCTCCTCCATGGAGCCTCTGTCCCCACAGCCACAAGACACCCTCTTCCTCTGGTCCCTCAGCATTCTTTTTTTCTTCACTCTGCCTTGATTACAGTCTTCTGCGTACCTATCTGACAGGCAGGAACCTCTCTATATCTCCCATACGCAGCACACATCTTGGTACAGCATAATTGTTCAGTACGTGTTTCTTATTGAACTGACCCGAGCTGGCACATGATGGGAAGGACTAAAGTTAGAGCTAAGGAAGAACTTCTTCTCTAACCAAAAGCTAGAAACCAGAGAAACTGCCAAGTCTTCTCCTTCTAACCTGATAAAAAAAAAAATCAACTCACTAGGAATGTTTCCACCAAAAGGCAAAAGACTGAACAAGAAGATGGCTTCAAATCCAATCCAGCTCCTCTGTAGGCCAATGCTAGCTCCTCCCTCCCTACAGAACTCAAGAATCCCCATCCCCAACTCACTCTCCTGGAAGTGTCTGGCGGCAGGTGGTGGTGTCCAGGCAGGAGGACCTGGGTGGGGGGCTGAGTCCTGCCGTGCCTGAAGTTCAAGGGGGTAGGCTGGAGCTCTCAGAACCGAGGGGATGTCCTTGCGGCCTACCACTCGGCCCTCGGCTCCCTCCTCAAACAGCTCAATGCGGAAGCGGTCCTGGACGTCATAGTGGCTGGGAATGGGGGCCACATGGCGAATCACACTGATCCAAGGTAGGAGAAAGGTCCATTGAGAAGAAATGAGTGAGAGGCAATGCCTCAAGTGGATCCAGGCCCCATAGCTTCTCCTCACCCTCCCAAGAACCTTTCCCTCAGGGATGCAGAGGCTGGGGAAAACAGGTTGAAGAAGACTGGGACTCAGCACGGTAATTCAGAGAAAAGTGGCACTGACCCTTGGTTTCCATCAGCCTCCACACCCCCCTTCAACTCACATATCAATGCAGGACTGAGGCTTCACATATCCTTCTGCGTCAAACACTGTGTATTTGGCAGGTGCTGTGCACAGGACTGAGGGGTAAAGACACACAAAGAAACCTAGTATTGCCTCATAGACAAGCCCTGCCTGTGGAGGGACACTAGAGTCCACCTTGCCTTCCACCCCAGGTCTGGACATGACTCCTCCAGCCCACATGGCCCCCCAGTGCCCTGCCACCAGTCCCCAGATCCCTAGTATGAGGCCCCCACCCCTTCACCTCGGAAGCGAAGCGCAGCTCCCGTGGGATTATAGAGGGTCAGCAGCTGCCGAGGTCCGCTCCGCTGGTCCGCTCTGAATACTAGATCCGGAGGGAAAACAAGGACCGGGACAACGGGTCCCAAAGGAGGAGCGGCGCCCCGGGACCCCGGCCCAGGGGCCCCCGGACCCACCAGCTCCTGGTCCCGGGGCGCCCCACGGCGCATGCAGGCTCTGGGCGGTCGGACATCCGAGGGCAGAGCTCAGGGGACAGGGCCTGGAGTCTAGAGGTGAGGGGCGAGGGGGGCGAAAGGGTGGAGAGGGGACGGGATGAGATCGTGGGGCAAGGCCTGGGCTGATGCCGCCGCCGCTTCGGAACCCCGCTAGATGGGCCTCGGGTAGACCCTGACCCAAGAGCCCCAAACCGTTTCGCTTTCCAGCTCTACACTAGGTCCCGTTAGATCCCGCCCCTAAGTCCCACCTAGCTGTTCACGCCCACCCCGCTAAACCCTGCCCCTCGCTTCTCCTCAGGCCCGGCTTCTATCTCCATAAACTCCGCCCCTCATCAGGCCCCGCCCCTTTCGGGTGCACCGGAAAGCCCGCCCCCTCTCTTCCTCCCAACTCCACCTGCTCCAGCGGCCTTTTCCTGAGCTGCCTCTTAAGCCTCCTGTTCTCCCGAACGCCCGTTTGTGTGTCTCCGATCCCTCCCTGAGCGCGGGCGGGAGCTCCTTAGTGCTTCCGCCTCCGAAGAGCCGCCGGTGGTATTATTCTTGCCTTTTGTCACAGCACCTGCCAATCAACTTGTGGCCTGACCAAGGATGCCATCTTCCCAAGAGTCCCGCCTCTGGCGCCTGTGATTGGCTTGATCCCAGTGATGTCAACGTTTTACAGGCGTCTCTGGTTAAGAGAGCGTCTGCCCTGTAGTGTGCGGGAGAAGACGGAGGTGGGTATGGGAGCTAGGCTTTTGTTCCTACCTCCCACTCTGAGACAGCCCAAAACACTACATCTCTCACAAGGAAGCACTCACATTCCAACTCAAGGCTCACCCTAGAAGCCTCTGCAGCAACCAAAACCTGTTTTCTAAAGTATTAGTTTAAGGTTAGGGGCCCTGGTGGTGCAATAATTAAGGTCGGCGGTTCGAACTCACCCAGAGGATCCGCGAGAGAAAGACCTGGAGATCTGTACCCGGAAAGATTACGGCGTAGGAAACCCTGTGTGGCAGTTCTACTCTGTCAAACAGGGTTGCTATGAGTTGGAATCTACTAGGCAGCACACAACAACAGCTGGAGGTTGCTTCCAGCTGGGACTGGGATCTCAGCCCAGGACTCTTTTCCTGTTTCCTTCCTTCCTTCACAGGCCTAGGAAACCACATTAGCACTGAGAATTAAGAATTACCAAACTCAATTACATCATCCCAGCAAATCTTCAACGTCACTGTTACTCTCTTTTTACAGATGAGGAAACAGCTTCAGCAAGGTGGTAAATCTTACCCTAAACAAACAAACCCGTTGCCATCGAGTCAATTCCGACTCATAGTGACCCTACTGAACACAGTAGAACTGCCCCATAGGGTTTCCAAGGAGCACCTGGTGGATTCGAACTGCCAACCTTTTAGTTAGCAGCCATAGCTCTTAACCACTATGCCACCAGGGTTTGCAATCTCACCCTATATCACTCAGTTAGCAGTGGAGTTGATCTTACCTGAGAGCCTTCCCTGAGCACCCTAGCAAGTGTAGAACCCCCCTTCGTTCTATCCCCCTACCATGCTTTATTTTTCTAATAACACTTATAGCACGATCTACAGCTGCTAACCAAAAAGGTCGGCAGTTTAAATCCACCAGCCGCTCCTTGCAAACCCTATGGGGCAGTTCTCCTCTGTCCCACAGGGTCGCTGTGAGTCAAAACCGACTCTACAACAATTGGTTTGGTTTGGTTTTGGTTTATTTTATTGTTTATCTCTCCTCCAGTGGAATGTACTCCCCACAAGAGCAGGAACTGTTTTGTGTTTTGTTGTACCTTCAGCACCTAAAATGGTGTCTGAATTTGGAAGATACTCAAGAATTATTTTTGGAACAGAGTGAATAAAATGAACTTTGAGCAGAGATCTGACTGAAGTTAGGAAGCAAGCCATGGAGATATTTACGGAAGATAATTCCGGATAGAGAAAACACGAAAGGCAATGAGCCCTGAAGCAGAAGTGTACATGTTCAAGGAACAGTGTGGAGGCTTATGTGGCTAGAACAGAGGGCACAAGGGAGACAAAAGTAAGAGATGAGGAGAGGAGGGAGGAGGGTTGAGGGAAAATACAGATCACCTAGAGCTTTATAGGCCACACTAAGGATTTTAGATTTTATTCTGAGACAGATGGGAAACTATGGGAGAGCTGTGAGCAAGAGTGACAAGATCTGACTTACATTTACAGTAAACATAGTAGAATGAATGAATGAAAAAACACTTCCAAGATGGGCCTCAAAACCATAGAAATGGAGATCTGACGCCAGCCTTAGTTGAGAAACATTTATTTGGATGAGAAAGGAGGCTGAGAGCCAGAGGCCCGAGGCTGATCTAGGTCTCAAGCCTAGGACCCAGCAGCCATCACAGGCTGGGAGGGGCACCTCCTCTTGCTTAGGTTGGTGAGGATATGGTGCTGGTTGGGCCGGTAGAGAACCACGAAGCTCTCTGGAGGAATAACTGGACCTCTGTTCTCTTCCACTTGACCCATCAACAGATAACTGGCCCCTGGGGGAGGGGGAAGGGATTGAGAGCTCATGTTACTGAGACTTTGTCAACATATCTCCTCATCCTACCACCTGTTCCATTTTCATGTGGCTAAGTCCCATTTCCCCACATCTCCTTTACCTTTTTTCATGGGAGGGCACTGCCTGCAGGGTACGTAAAGCTTCAGGGGGGTATCAGTGGGTGGAGAAGGCAGGTCCAGGTCTCCGGTTTTATAAGCACCAATGAGACTGAGGGTAACAGTGATGCCCTCGCCTGGGCCCCGCACCATGGACTTCACTGTTGCTGTCACCACTATAGGAAAGTAAGGGTGAGGTGAAAAGGAGATAGGAGGCCCGGACTGGAACCAGAAGGAAGGGCGGCTTTGGCGACAGGCCGGGGTTAGAAGAGCTGGAAGAGCAGGGCTGGGGGCTAGGGCTTCTCACCCAAGCTGCTGGCACAGAAGTTGCTCTGCAAGGTGCCTGTCCGCCGACACTGCTTTGGGCAGGGAGTGCTGGGAACATCTAGGAGGGAGGGGAGGCTGTTTGTGGAGGGTGACCTACTCAGAAGTTGCACTTTCCCATAGTGGTCTCAGAGATTTGAATTTGTTCCAAGCCCTATCCAATTCTGGGTCCCAGTACCCAGCACCAGCTATTGGCTCTGGGAAGGCATCCAAGTGTTGTTAAAACAATGATTGAAGGAGTCAAGGAAGCAACTCTAACACAGCTCCCTTCAGTCGGCGCTCCCTTCCTCCCCCTTCTTAGACTCACCCGGGCCCAGCGGGGTCGCCTCTGCCTCAGGTGAGGCCTTCGGTTTCTCAGCAGGTGACAGTCGGGGCTTAGTGGGGGGCTTGACTTTGGGACCGGCTCCTGGCTTGGGGCTGGGGCCAGGCTGCCCGTCCTCTCCCGGGCTCCTGGCCGGCCCTGATTCAGCGGCACCCCGAGGCAGGACCCTGTAGGAGGCCGAGAAGCCGTCGGCCGTGACGCTGAGGTCGGAGACGAACTGGACGAGGAGCTCGTTCCCTTCGGAGGAGATGGGGCTGCGGGAGCAGGGGAATGCAGGGGGGTGCTCAAAGCCGGCCGCGCACCCGGCTCCCAGCCCGACTGCCTTTAACCTCTCGGTCTGAGCCCTGCTCGCCTTGTGATCCGCCCACCCTAGACCTTGCGCCAAGCCTCTACAGCCCGCCCCCTACCTGCTTCGCTCAGGTTTTTGGGGTGAGGGAAGGGTGATCAGGTTCCGCCCCTTCAACTAGGCCTCGTCCCTCCCAAAAGCCACACGGTCCCCGCTCTGGCGCCGGGTGAAGTGGTGACGCCGAGACCCCGCTGCCCACCCAGGTCCTGCCCCCTCACCTGGGGACAGTGTCGCCGCAGAACTTCCCCAGCCTCTTGGCGTCGTCGCTCACGGCTCCGTTGAACACGCTGACCGAGTCGTAGCGGCAGTAGGTGTCCGGCTCCAGGTCAAACTTCCCGAAGGTCAGCGAGATCACCTGGCGGCGGAGAGAGGCGGAGGCTGCGCGGGGACCGGAGCGGCCCTGAGGGCGCCCAAATCCTGCACCTCTTACCTCCTCCGCCCCGCCGCGGCCTCCTGGACGCTCGCAGCAGCAGCCTCCGCTGACACTTCCACCATCCACCGGAGCCCCGCCTTAACGCATTCACACCACCGCTCGAAGGATCACACACCCTTAAAACCACGCAGTGTCCTCCTCCCCTTACGCCCCCGCCCCCGCCCCCGAACAATCAGCATCTTGCACCTCGCTCTCATAGGACTCATCACAGATGTTATTTTACATTTTTTGTTCGTTTGTGTGCAAACAAAGTCTGGGTCTCTGTCTTGCTCCCCACCAGAGAAAGCTCAGTGTTTGGGACATAGTAGATGTCCAATAAATCTTTATGGCTGCATGTTGGAGGACGCTGCCTGGGTCCCCTAGAGCAGCTCGGGCGGGGGTGGGGGGTGGGTACCTGGTCCGGGGGCGCGATGATGTGCCAGGAACAGCTGATGCCCGGGGGGTAATCGGATTCGGGCCAGTTGGGCGTAGTCAAGGTTCCCTGGGCCTTCTCCAGCCGCCCCCCGCAAAATTGGTGCTCTGGGGAGGGGAGAGAGGAGCGGGGGTGGGGGGCGGTGGAGACCCTCGGTCAGCTCGGGGAGAGCTCTAAGGCTGGGAGTCCGTGCTGGAAGCTCGGATGTCTGGGTCTCAGGAGGAGGGAAAGAAAAGGGGGGGAGGAGGGGGAGTTAGCAGAGAGAGGGGTGGGAGGAACCAGGCTCTGGGAAGTCTTGGACCTCCGGGTGCCCAGGCAGGCGGTAGAAGGGAGAAGGGGAATTGGCTGGACACGCTCCCTTCTTGCCCCTCCCCCTGACCCGCAGCCACAACGCTCCTCTTCCCCTGGGAGATCCCATCTCCCCGGCCCGGCAGAAAAGTTCCTTTTTGCAAGCTGAAGAGCCCCCACGCTGTGAGGGTGCCCTCGATTTGGGGCGGTCTCTCCCTGAAACATTTGAAGGGAGACTTCTGCCGCCAGGAGGGGTGATGGGACCGCAATCGGGAGCCCCGGACTGGGTGTAAGGGGCACCGGGCCGGGGGAATTGAGTCCCCCAGGCCAGGGGTACCCCCTCACGCCCGTCTAAGGGAGCCCGATTGCGGACGGGGGCGGGCAGTTACTCACCATCCCAGTAACCCCAGGCCCATTCCACCCGCGGGTCGGTGACCCATTTCCGCCTCGCGCCTGGGCGGGGGCCTGGAAGAGGGGGTAGGTGGGAGCGGAAGGAGGGAGAGAAGACGGGGAGGAGGGACTGAAGGGGCAGTTAGTGAGGGAAAAGGGTAAGGGAGGTAATGGGGACCCTATGCTCTTGAGCGCGGGGTTTGTCTTTGGGTTGAGGTTAAGGCTGGGGCGGGGCCTGAGCCGGGGCCGGGGCCAGGATGGGGTAGGGGGAGGAGGAGGTGAGGGAGTTCTCACCAGTGTCAGAGGTGGCCCGCCCGCTGTACCAGAGCAGGAAGCCTCGCCCTCCCGTGCCTTCGTCTGCAGTCATCCTTAGGGTCGCCTGGTTGCCGGGGACGACTACCGGTGCCGGCCGGAAGGTCCCGCAGAAGCGTCCGAGCCGCTGGCCCGAGGTCCCGGCCCCGGCAAAGACCTCCAGAGCATCATAGCGGCAGGCGGGGTGCAGCTCCAGGTCAAAGACTCGGAAGGAGAGGGACACAGTTTGGGCCTTAGGGACCTGACAGCAGGGACAAGGGCGGGGGGGCCCCCAAAGTCAGGCCACGCACAACTAAGGCAGAGGACACCTCCCCTTCCCCAAGAGTTTCCTACGGTAACCGGGCCTGAACTGGAAAGGGGCAGTATGGGACCCACTGGGGAGCAGAGCAGAAGGGCTGGGCTCTGCAGCCGGCTTGGGCAGGGGACAAGGCCTGACGTCTTTGGAAAGAACTTAGAGAGATTGAGAATGGAGAATCAGGATTTAAAATAGGTGTCCTGCGAGGTGTGTTATTATTGGGACTGATGTCCCCACTTTGGGAACATGGTTCTAGGCGTTCCCCTTAGCAGTTAGGCCTTTGCCTGCCTGGACCCAGACCTTGGAGGCTTTGTAAGGGGGTAGTGACCACAAGGAACTTCTCACCGTTATTGTCCAGATGCACTCCTTATTGGGGGGGTAAAGGTTAGGGAAACCTTCACTTGCCACGTAACCTGACTCCCCGGTCACTTCCCCTCCACAGAGGAACACAGGTCTGGAGAATGGAAGAGGGATCAGTCATGAGTGCAGGGAGTAGTGGAGAGGATGATGAGCCAGGGGAACCAGGGAGAAAGGCCTAAGGGATCTGGGGCAGCATAGCCAGACAAGAGGGGACTGGGGTGGGAAACACTCCAGCAGGGAATAAATAAAAAGTGGGACCAGTGGCTCAGGCATCCCTCCAACCCCCCAGAGTCCCCACCCCCACTCCAAATGGAATTCCCGGAATCCTCCTCAGCCCCCCTTCCTCACTCTCCCTCCTCACCGCTCTGCCTGGCAGTGGGGACAGCAGCCGCCTAACTACTTCCAGATGTGGACACAGCCACCACGAGCCGAGGCAGTGGGGGGCGGGAGGGGAAGGGGCGGAGAGGTGAAGGGAGAAGCAGCAATGGCCCTCAGATTGAACCTGGACATCAGGCTACCTGAGCTCCCAACCTCTGCCCTGCTCCTATTCCAGCTAACTACTTGAGTAGGCAACTCCCAAGTCTCTCACTTGCCCTCTTGCCCTGTCTTCTCCCAGACAATATTCTAATTCCCTCCTGGAATCCAGATGTCCAGCTACCAAGCAAGTTCAAAGTCTTGGCTTTCTCAAGTTCCATTGGGGACCAAGGATTGGGTAGGTGCGGGAGACTTGGAGGGCAGAGGATGATGGAAGAATGGGGAGCAGTAACAAACTGCAGGAGACATAGTGATCTTGCAGCAGAGGAAGGACTAGGGATCCACAGAGGGGTGGGGGCTGTGGGCAATCTGGAGGGGGGCGTTGTGTGTTAGCAAAAGAATCTACAAGATCCCACAGGCACAACCCCCCCAGGAGTCAGGGCTTTTGAAGCTCACTCGAGCTATCTGGAAAGTGCCAAGGGACCTACCTGGTGTAGTTGGGGGTCTGGCCCTGGGCGAGGGGCAGCAGGGCCCAGGCAGTGAGGAGGGGCCCCAGGAAGAAGGCCGTGGCAGCAGGCAGCATGGCTGGGGGCAGAGGCACTGAGGTCCTCGGGACAGAGGCAGCAGTTGAGTTTAGCAGCGGCAGCAGGATAATCAGTGCCAGATGAGGCAGCCTCGGGTGTGTGGGCGTGGGGACTGGCCAGTGGGGCGGGTGGGGGAGGCGGGACAGGGAGAGCAGAGCCCGGGCAGTGGCGAGTCCAGGGCCTCTCTAAGTCTAGGATACATATTTTCCCTTTTTTAATTATTGTGCTTTAGATGAAGATTTACAGAGCAAATTAGTTTCTCATTAAACAATTAATACACATATTGTTCTGTGGCATTGGTTGCCAACTCTGCAATGTGTCAACACTCCCCTTCTGGACCTTGGGGTCCACATGTCCATTTGTCCAGCCTTCCTGTTCCCTCCACCCTCTTGTCCTTGCCCCTGGGCTAGTGTGCCCATTTAGTCTCATATACATGGTTGAGCTACGTTTATTATTGTTTTATGGGCCTGTCTAGTCTCTGGCTGAAGGGTGAACCTCAGGAGTGACTTCAGTACTGAGTTAAAAGGGTGTCCAGGGGCCATGCTCTCAGGTTTCTTCAGTCTCCGTCAGACCAGTAAGTCTGGTCTTTTTCTGCAGGACACAGATTGACCTAAGTCGGGGGTGGAACAATGGGGGAGCATCAGGCCTTCAGCCAGAATCCGGGCATCAAGTAATCACAGCTGGAACCCCACTCTGTCTGGCGTCCAAGCAACCTGCAAACACAGCCTCGGTCCTTCCCCAGGACTCTCCAGCCTACCCACGATCCTCCCCCACTCCCTGCTTCCTTGGACTCCCATCCTCTTACCCTCTTCCTGACCATCCCCTGCCCCAACTTATTTTCCACTTTAAGTTCCTGTCTTTCTCCACCCCCAGTCATTTTCTCTCCCAAATATTGGAAGGTACAGGAGGGAGTAGGGAGGCATGGTATGGATGTGGATAATGAGTGTCCCTCATAATGAAATTTTAAAGTGGTAAACTAGTCTGCTTTTCTCATCCATGCCAGCCAGAGGGACAAAGGAAAGGAGACGCTACTTGGGGGTAGTTGAGGAAGAGGAGAGTGGAGACCAAAGAAGGAGCAACTCTGTGCACACCACCAGAAGGGAGGAGAAAGTCAGGGAAAAGGACATGTGAGGCCAGACCTGGGGGGATGACTTCCTAGCAGTGAAGGGAAATGGGTAGGAAGCTTTCCAAAGTCAGAAGAAAATGGCTTCCTCAAGATGGGGATAAGTCTGATAGAGGAAGAGGGAATAGAAATATACTATTTTATTAGGAATATGAAGGAAGTCTAAGAGGGGAAGCAGGTACCCTGTGTTTGCTGGGTTGTTCCAGAAGGTGGGGCTAGGATTTCCAAGTTGAAAAGACTGGGTCAGGTCTTGAGAGTGGGAAGGGGAAAGCAAGCTGAAGAACTCAGGTGCTGCCAGCTCAGCAACAACTGAAAGCTGAGCCACTTCTGCTCTTGTTCCTGCCAGCCCTGCCTCCCCGCCCCATTTCACTCCCAGGGCCCAGGGTTCCAAACCAGGCCTCACATCAGCCTTTTATTCTATTTGTCCATCAAATCTCTCATTCATGATAGCCAGGTTGGGGGCTCCTCCTGGGCAACCCCCTGAACATTGTATAAAACAGCTCCCTGCCCTATCCCGTGTCCCCCTCCCCATGCACACACACAGGGTTTATTGCTACCACTCCATCTCTCCTTAGCCCCTGGCCCAGGGCCAGACTTTCCCTCCAGGGGTGAGGCTAGGAGAGAGGGGTCAGCTCTCAGGGTCCGGCGGGCCTGGGCCAACCCCTCCAGCAGCCCCCTGCAGCATGTCCAGCGCCTCCCAGAAGAAATCCTTCTGTGCAGCCATCAAGGGCATCCAGCCCACGATCTCCTTCATCTTCTCCATGCGGTCCTGCAATGTGGGGCAACTGTGGATCTGGCTGAGGTACTCCTCACAGGCCCGGGCCGCCCCCCCAGGGTCCTGGGGGGGCCCAGCCCCCAGGCTGAGCTCAGGGGTCCCCACCACCCTGCTGGCTGGCAGGTCCCGATAGGCGAGATGGTGCTCGATGTCATGGCTGGACAGCATGTAGAGGCACTCTCTGGTGGAGCACAGGGAGCAGGCACACAGAGGGACCTTGGAGGAGAAACGGGCATGGCTGAGTGAGGCCCTTCCTGCAGGGGTTCCCAGGACGCCCTGGCTACTCAGAACTGTTGTGTTCCTCCCTCTCAAACCAGCCCTGAGTCGGCAAGTGAGTTGACTGCTGGCTGAGCCCCAGGGTTGTGTAAGGTCGGAGAGAGCTGGGAGCCATGGTGCCTGGCAGGAAAGGGCGAAAGGGTGGTACTGGGGAAACAGGGCCCTTAGGTCCCCGCAGGAGCCCCGCCTACAGCTCTGTGGGCTACCTGGCTCTATCTCTCCTGCCCTCCCTGGTTGCCTGATCGCCTGACCTTGACGTGGAGCTTGACGAAGGAGGCACTCCCCTTAGGCCAGCCAGGGAGGCGGCCTCCAGCCCCACAGCCGCAGCCCAGCAGCTCCTTGCTGAAGTCCGAGCCCTGGCTCAGTACCAGGGAGTGGTTGAGACCGCACCACAGGGCAATGGGGCGTTGCAGATAATGTACCTGAGGACACAGGGCCAGGGTCCCTGAAGGGGATCACCAAGGGACTGGGGGCCCAGGTCAGGGAAGGTTGACAGGAAGGCTCAAGGAAAAAAGTAAACTAGGGAGGGAAGAAACGGGATCAAGCACCCCTGTCCCATGAAGTCGCCTTGATGACTGCAGATGGGCAGCAATGTCTCCTTCTTGGTACTCCTGCAGCCCCTAATGGTCTAATCAAAGGGGTCGATCTAGCATTTCTGTTGGTACCTTGTTTTTGCTCCCCAGAAAAATAGGTCCTGAGGGTCAGGGCCTGCTGTCTACTCCCTCATTCTCACCTGCTTGTGCCCACTGAGTCTGGCCTCTCATTTGGCCTGCCAGCCCAAGCGGGAAGGAATTTCCTTCCTCTTCTCAAGGGTTAAAACCCCCTCCCTGTGCAATTCCAGAGCCCTGGTGGCACAGCAGTTAAGAGCTCGGCTGCTAACAAAAAGGCTGGCAGTTTGAATCCAACAGTCGCTCCTTGGAAACCCTATGAGGCAGTTCTACTCTGTCCTGTAGGGTTGTCATGAGTCAGAATCGACTTGACGGCAACGAGTTGGGTTTGGTTTGGTTTTATGGGTGCAATTCCAGGTTAGTGCCCAAAGAAGGACTTTTCTCCCACTTATTCCCCCCATTCCCCTCTAGCACTTTTAATTTGTCATGTCACTGCCTTCAAAAATGGCTACCCTATTTTTTTTTTAAAAAAAAAAGTCCACCTGACTGTTGCTGCTGACTATATCACCAGCCTAAGATTGGCCACATTTTTGGTCCTTACCACCCAGTCTTTCCTGAGCCTTCTGAGATCTGCCTCCTCTTCCTACTACGCTACTGACACACTCTCTCCAGAAACCAAACCAAACCCCCTGCCGTCGAGTACATTCAGACTCACAGCGACCTTACAGGACAGAGTAGAACTGCCCCATAGGGTTTCCAAGGCTGTGTATTGTTATGGAAGCAGACTGCCACATCTTTCTCCTGTGGAGCTGCTGGTGGTTTCGAACCGCTGACCTTTGGGTTAGCAGCTGAGTGCTTTAACCACTGCACCACCAGAGCTCCCTGCTCTCTCCAAAGGCACTGTCAAATCCCAGGGCCTCTCCTGCACACTCGTTCTGACAATGTTGGTGTTTAATTTTTCAGACACAGATAAGTAATTCAAGGTCATTAGAGAAAAACTGTAACATATTGACAAGCAAAACTTTAAAAACTCTTTTTCATTGTTTGCTATGTAAATCTATACCTAATAAAATAGTATATTTCTAAACAAAAAATGTGCTTGTACTAGGTAAACCATTTCATAGTTTTTCACCTAAAAATATGACGTGAACATCTTTCCATGTCAGTAAATACTTTCCCATAGTCCCACTCTCTCACCCTTAACCGCCCTGTCTTGTTTGTGGGGCACATCTCTCGTCTCAAGGACAACTCCTCTTCATTCCTCCTGCCTGCAGTGGTGGCCACTCCCCAGGATTTGCTCCTCTGTCTCTATTTTGGTCATTTCAACCTTCTTCCAGCGTGGACTCTCTAATTGTCAGCTATGCATTTCCACTTTAGTGTTTTACTACCACCGCAAAAAGTCCAAATCGCACTCCTTCTCTTTCCTCAAGCCAGCCTCCCTTTCCAACTCACTTTTGTAGGCAATACCATCTTTCTTCAAGGGGTCTCTTTCCAGAGCCATGCTTGTCATACCCCACCCCTCTTCACATCTAATAAGTTATCAGGGCCTATTCATTTTCTTTTAAAATATCTCAAGTATCTATTCATTTCCATTCTCCCTGCCATTGGACTAGTCCCAGGCCCTTGTCTCAAGTGCTGCCATCACTCAACAGTGTCCTAGTAGGCTTCCCACTCCCTGGCCTCCTGAGCACTACTGCCAGGTGACCTGTCCTCATTCACCCTCTGGGGGTGCCTTTTCCTGCTGTAGAACCTGCAATGACTTTTTCCCAAATCTCTACTCCTGCAGGCTTCCACCCACTAGATAGCCTCACTTCTCACTGATTCCCAATACCTGCTCTGCCACAGGCAGATCAGTCTTTTCACTGTCCCGCATATATGCATGTTTTGTTCCCATCCCCACCTGAATCCTATTCTAACCCCCCAGGCCCTGTTTAATCTCACCTCTTCTAGTTCCTCCAGCCCGCCCAGGCCCTCCCATACTCACTAAATTCCTATCACTCCTAGAGTACTGCACAGAATGGCGCGGAATTCTACCTCACGGGGCCGACCCTGGTAAGAGAGGCAACAGTATCACAGGCATTACATACTGACTGGCTTCCTTTCCCTTGGGAGCAGAAAGTGGGATCTGTGGACATTGGCACAGTGGAGAGATTCAGGGGTTCGGGAATGGGAGGAGGGGAGTCAGGATGAGAATTGCTGGGACACAATCTCACCTGAGTGGGCTCCCCTCGGTCCATTTTGTCCCCTGTTCCCAGCTGCCCATATCTGTTATTTCCCTGCATGAAGATTCGGCCAAATTCATCTACCAGGCCAAGGTGATTGTAGCCAAGAGCACAGAACAGGATCTAGGAGGTAAGATAGAAAGGTGAGGTAGGCACTCAATTTCCTCCAGAGGAACTCTGAGCTCCAGAATCTCCCATTCCTAGCTGATCTCTTTTGTCCTTGCCTCTACCTTACACTTCTCCCTGGGTCCCCCGCCCCTCCCTGTAGGATTGTTTGGTTCCTGCCCTATTTCAGGCTCTTGGTACCTTCCAATCCCTAAAGCCCCTCCCCCTTTGGTCTGCCCCTTCCCTCCAGGATCCTACCTTGGCAGGCAGTGAGAGAGCAAGCGGCATCTGCTGGTCCAGGGGGTCAAAGGCTTGAAGGGTCCCAAAGAGATCACGATACACCCCTGGGGTATGCACCTCAAAATACACTCCCCCCTGGTCTGGGGGGTGGGGAGCCCTCAGCTCAGCAGCTTTGGGCACCAGTTTCCTAGGGATAAGGCCCCACCTGGGATAAAAGCTGCAAGATCCAGGGAGCCTCACACCCACCAGAAATGCATCAGCTAAATCTCGAACCTGAACACACTTTTTCATTAGGACACCCTAAAGGGTTTACCATAGGGCTAGAATACGGAGAAGGGTGTCAGTCTTTTCAGGGTTTGTCCAAGGCTGGGATCTTGAGAAGGGTGGTGGTTCTTACCCGTGATGTAGAGGGTACTGCTCTGGTTGGAAGCCATGCAGGCCACACGCAGATGAGGCAGGCAACGGGACACCTTCCTTAGGGCCAGCTGGACTGTGTAAGAACGTGGCTGATCCAACTGAGTTTCATCCACTACCAACGAGTAGATCTTTCCTTCCTCTGGGGGGTGTGGGCAGGCAGACAATTATGTGGGGGAAGGGGACCCTTCAATATCAACTTCCCCATCAACTCCCTAAGCCATACAGGATAAAACATTTACTGCCTGGAGTGGAGTTAGAAGAAAATGGGTAGAGATGAAATAAAGGGATAGTGACCTCAAGTTCCCCAGACTCCAGCCCCTTACAACCAAAAGCAAATCAGGGAAGTACTTCAGCATGAGAGATGGAGAAAAAATCTAGCATTCAGATTTGAAAAAATCCAATGAACGTTGGGAAGAACAATGTTTGGGAATTTAGATCCCTGCCTGGTGTTAAGAAGTCCAGGGGGAATCAGGCTTAGGGGTGTGGCCAAGTTTAGAGGCACACATTAGAAACCTGGGGAGTAGTCTGGGGTTTAAAGTGAGGTGCCTGGCATGCAGGTTAGGGAGGTAAGAATTTAAAAAACCAGGGATTCACTAGAGCAGTTGTTTCCAAATTATTTTTTTGGCCCTTTATTCATATGAAATACTAGGCAGAATCCTAGGCTAGGAGAAGATAAAAGCAGATCTATTTGGTTTGAAACCAGGACGAGGCGGCATGCAGAGCTCTGTCTGAAAGTCTTCCCTCCCACTCCCCTGCAGCAGGTCCTGAAGAATCTACAGGAAACAATTTGAAAACCACTGCTTTAGGCCACACCTGTGAGGAGCAGTAGAGCCCGCTGAGTCTCCTGACCAACCAGCACAATCTGTTTGAAGCTCATGGAGTGGTGGAAGGTCATCTTAAAGACACGCTGCCCACTGGACTGCAGATAGACCTCCACACAGTCACAGGCCCGGCTGCCAGTTGAGCCTACCACTCCCAGCTGCTCCCGAGTGGCCAACACATAGAGGTATTTACGGTAAACCGTGTCACATCTTGGGTCCGAGGCAAACTGTGGGAAAAGATAAGGGTATCTGGGACCTAGGGCCTTGGAGGAGATAAGGCTGGGGTAACCAGATCCTGGGTGGGGAGATGAGATACTTGGGTCCAGAGTTGGGAAATGAAGACTTGTTTTCAGGTTCCCAGTATGGGAGGGCAGATGTCCTAAGAGGTGTGAGCCCTGGTTCCCTGGAGGAGGGATGGGTTCTCGGCTGCCAGGGTTCTGCTACTCACATCCTTGGCTCCCCTACACAACACGACATAGCGGCAGGCCCGCTTCCACTGGATCTGGCCAAGGGTGGAGGACACCAGGGCATTTTTGAGGAAGAAGAGGGTCCCCGCATAGTCAAGAATGAAGACGTGGTCCTTGGTGGGCAAGAAGCGGCGGTAGCCATGGGCTAGCAGGGGTGCCACACTCTTGCTGAGACAGCGGCGGCGGCCCCCAAATGCCTGGAAATACAGGCCCTTCGTGTCTAGAGGAGGGAAGGAGATGGAAGGTTCAAGGGGTGGGGATGACACAAGGGAGATAAGTCAGAGCTTAGGCAAACAAGATTTCTCAGACACCCTGGTGTTTTGCTCCTCTCCATCCGTAGGACTAGGGCACAGACCCCTTCTAATGGAGATATGGGAAGCTTCGAAGATACCAGTTACGGCCCATGTCTGAATTTTAGTTCTCTACCCCACCTCGGCTTAGGGCCGTACACATGCTTCTAAGTGACCACTTCTTTGGTCCAATCTTTTACTAGAGACATAAAGGGAAATATAAGAATAAATACACAGACAAGAGTCAGAAAGAGGAGTGAAAAGGAATGACTAAGGCCAGTAACCTTCCCTCACCCCCCAGCTCTGGATCTGCTATGTGGAGGCCAATCTCCCCTAATCTCCCAGTGTGCAGCAAAGTTGAACGGATATGGGTGTGGGTCCCTGGGAGGGGAAGGGGTTTAGAGCATGGTTCTCAACGTGGGGGTGAATTTGACCCTCTGGGGCCGATTAGCTGTCACAACCACGGGAGATGCTATGGGCATCCAGTCGGTAAAGGCCAGGAATGCTGCTAAATATCCTATAACGCATAGGACAGCCCCCACCACTCCAAACAAAGAATTCTTTGGTCCAAAATGTCAACAGTGACAAGGTTGAGAAACACTGGCTTAGTAGAGGGGGGAAAACTCCAGGTTTTGAGAGTAGGGGATGTTTCTTGGGTAAAATTTGGAAGACAGTTTCTATATGGAGACTTGGTAGACACACTAGTAATGAGGGCTCTGTGTGGGATGTCTATCAGAGGGTGGCTCTAGGGACTTGAAGGGAGTACTCAGTGGTGTATGCTTGAGTCTAACAAATTTCCTAAGAGCTCTGGAAGGTTGGCTCAGAGTGCTGAGGTCATCAGACAACTTTACAGAGCAAGTGGGATCCCAGAGTAAGGTAGGACAGAGGCAAGGAGAACTGGAGGTTCTGGGGAAGGTGTACAGTTAAGAATGGCAGCTCTCTTCCAGGGCCGGACCCCAGCACCCTGCTCTCGTAGGCGGGGGCTGAGCCTGCGACAGATGCGCCTCCACACGCCCTCTGCATCGCACACTTCGTGGAAGTAATGGCAGGTCTGGCCTAGGGCGACTACATCTCTGACTGGAAGGAATGAGATGATATGCTCCACCTGGTGGGCAGGAAGGAGGAAGCAGGGGTCACTGGGGCCTTCTTGTTGTCTGGCCCCCAGTCCTTTATTTTCAATACCTCCCCCTAAAGACTCACCAGCTCTGGTGGGAACAACTGAACAGAAATAGGGTTCCCTCTCCCCTTCTTCTCTTCACCCCCAGGCTCTGGGCCACATGAAGGGCAGCTCCGCTTCACCTACTCGTGGAGAAGGGGGAGTATAGGGGTTCCATGAGGGTCGTGCCTCTTTCCCTTCTCCAAGCCTGTCTTTCAGTAACTTCTGTCTTAAGGCTCATAGCTCTGACTTCCAGCTCTCTGCTGTCAAATCATCCCATCTCTCTTTCCAGGTCCACCAGTCACCCTTCCCTGTCTGCCTTGTTCCAACTTCTCCAAATAAGTGCTCCCTGTGACCACTTGCTGCCATCTCCCTGCCCTTCCCTGGTCTGCCCCCTCACCCTGAGCCCCTCCTCCTGTCCTTGTCCACACAGCCAGGTGAATTTTTGCAACTTCTGTCCCTTGTTTCTCCTCACCATCCTGACTGCCCCTTCCCTGGTCCTGCCCTCATCTCTCTGGGCCCCTTGGGCCCGTGTACTCAGCTCCCTGGCTCCTGTCCCTGCTGCTTTTCCCACACCATGTCCCCTGCCTGGGCTTGGAGGACCTCTGGGGCCCCTCTGCCTCCTAGACCCCTCCCCCAATGGAGTCTGGGGCAAACAAACCTCTCTGTGACCTCACTGTCCAGCCACTGTGACCTATTTCCCTAACTTTGCCAGGGATTATATTTCATAGACAGCTCCTGGGTTCTAGCTTAGCTCTAGCCACCGAATGGCTCACAGGTATGCATTTTACAGAAGAAATAAAGTATGAACTACTGTAGATGAGGCCTTTTCTTTCAGGGAGTAGTAGGAAGTTTTTCCACTTGAGGCCTTTTTAGCACTAACTCTGTAGAGAAACTCTGCTGAATTCTTCATAGTCCAGCAGGCCAGGGCCTCCAGGGAATTTGTAGCTCAAGAGGATAAACTAAAACAACAATAACGACAGCAACAACAACAAAAAAAAGTATAAACCCAGTTTGGTAGTTGAGGAGGAAAGGTGACTTGCTAATGACCACCTATCTCACAGAAGCATGCAGCAGGTATAAGGGAGGACAATTCAGCACAGACCCCTTAGAGTGCCCTGAGAAACACATCCAAAAGCAGGTGTTTTCCTCGGACAGAAACATCATTGTGTGTACAAAGGGCAACCTGTTAAGGTGGGAGAAAGGGATAGATTTACTTTCTTCCTCTGAAAGCTTAGAGTATCTCCCAGAGTCTAAGCCATCACCTTAGTCTTATGGGGGTGAAGTTTATGAGAAGAAAAAGTTGGGGCTGTGTCTGTATAAAAAAAAAAAAAAAAAAAAAACCAACCCTGTTGCAATTGAGTCAATTCCAACCCATAGCAACTCTATAGGACAGAGTAGAACTGTCCCATAGAGTTTCCAAGGAGCACCTGGTGGATTTGAACTGCCAACCTTTCGGTTAGCAGCTGCAGCACTTAACCACTACTCCACCAAGGTTTCCCATAAAGGTAGGGGCAAAAGATTTCACACCAATAAATCCAAGGAGCTGCTGGCTTTTCCAGGGGCTCAAGGGAATCCAGTCGTGCTGGACAACCAGCCCTTAGCTGCACAGTACTACAGAATTATTCATTTAGTGTACTAGGTAATAGATTTTGTCAATCATCCAGTCAAATTCTAATTTATAGTGACAAGTAGACAACTAGGTTAGGATATCTAGGATAGAATTTTCATAATTTAATATTTAAGAATATTAGCATCTGGGATATGATTTATGAGAAGGAAACTTTAGTTTTTTGTGGGCAGGCAACTATTAGCATATTATGTGGAATAGATTAGGTACTTATTCCACTAAAGGGGATGTTAAGATCTCTAAGAGACAGAAAAAGTATTTTCAGCTTCCTCTTGTATTTGTGTCCCCTTTATCCCCTCCATTTCACCTCAGGAGGCAAACAAGAGGTTACGAATAGAAAAAGTACATTGTCAAAGCTGATGCAGTGGCAAAGAGCCTGGTGTCAAGGATTAAGAGACCTCGCTTCTAGGAAGTTGCCGCTTGCTCTTGCTAACTCATCAACTTTCCTCCCTCTCAGTTTCCTCACTTGTAGCCCGAAGGCCTTCTGCTAAATGATGGGGTCCTTCCTAGACTCTAAAATTCCCAGGTCTCGTCCCCACAATTCCTGACCAGGAGCCGGGCAGCGGCGGGGGCACGCCTCTGGTTAGGTTGGCAGGCGGGGCGAAAGCCTGCCGCCGCCGGCCCGGGCCCATTCGGGGCTTTCCTCGTCTCCCCTAACCCTCCACCTACATCCTCGCTCCACGACTGGGGCATCCACCGTCTTTGGGAAGCCGCCCCTCCCGGTAGCCCGGGACCCTCGCAGGCCTTCGCCTCTGCAGCCGGAAACGGTCTCCAGGGTGCTTTCGGCTGCAGCAAGTACCCTGCGCACTGGCCTCAGCTGCTCGCCTTGCCCCCTCGATCTCTCTCACGGCCTCCACGCTGGCTCGCTCCCTAATATGCTCGGCTTGCACACCCTCCAGCCCCTGCACTGCTCCCAGCCGGCCGCAGCGCGCCCCACCGCGCTCACACTCTTTACCTCAGTCTCAAAGTTCTAGCTCACCCGCCTCCTCCTTAGCGAAGGGACCGCCTTCTCGCCCATGCTATTGGTAAGTAGAGCCGTCCCTCAGAGCAGAGGCCTGGTTCCCTCCGGAGAATCTAATTGGCCTTCTTGACAGTCACTCGCCTGTATCTGGATTGCGATTGGTCTTCGTGAGACGAGACCTGGGGGGGGGGCCCCCCGCTGGTGGTCTCTCGCGCTCTCTTGCCTTCTAGTTGAGAGCCGGCGTTCCCGCCTCCTAGTTGGACCTGATTGGCTCCATCTCCAACCCTAGGCATTGTGATTGGATGCGGCTGCGCGGGGCGGGTCAGCCTGGAGCGTTGGCCGTTGACGAGCGCTCCATTCTCTTTCCCCTCCCCTCTCTCGCCGCACTCCAGCACTGGAGACTCCACCCCCCCCCCGGCAGGTTCTGATTCGCCTCTTCTGCGTGTCTCGGGACCACGATTGGTCCGCTGGGTCCCTGAGCCCCGCTCCTTCCCCCTAGAAGTGACTACGGCGACTCTGAGGAGGGGGCAGGGAGGGACTGCCGGTCCCGTCAGTCAGACAGCGGAAGCCGCCGGGAGCGGATGGCGGCGGCGGTAGCGACCCCACTGGCGGCCGGGGGTGAGGAGGCGGCGACCACGACCTCCGTTCCAGGGTCTCCGGGACTGCCCGGGAGCCGCAGTGCAGAGAGGGCCCTAGAGGAGGCCGTGGCCACCGGGACCCTGAACCTGTCTAACCGGCGCTTGAAGCAGTTTCCCCGGGGCGCGGCCCGCAGCTACGACCTGTCAGACATCACCCAGGCTGGTGAGTGCCCCCCGGCTCCCAGCCCGGCCTGGGACTCATTTGCATAGTCCCGCCCCTTTCGCTTTTTTCCCTGTCTGTGGCCCATCCTCCCTTCACCTGACGGTCGGGGTTCTTGACCCTTATTTGGATAAGCCTGTTACCACGCTTACCCCACTTTAAGAACTACTAGACAATGAATGTACTTCTCATTTGCCCAGAACGTCCAGATTCTCTGGCTGAGCGATGTGAAAGACCCTGCTGCTCTTTATTTGCGTATCAGCGCACCTGTAGACTGGTCCCGCCCCTCACCTGGTTGGTTCATTTGCATGGCCTCTTCGACCTCAGTTCGGATCGTTCCGTAAAGCAGCCCCCATGAGCTCCTCTAGCCACTCCTTTCTCTTCTTCCTCTTCGTCTCCAACTCCTTCTCCCGTTCCACCCAGATCCAAGCAACCCCAGGTGCCCCTTTCCCATGGACTCGCCCCTAACTACCTGCTGTTTCTGCTTACTTTGCTGGTAGTCCCGCCTCCTACGGTCACCGGCCCTCTCCACTCCTCACCCTGCCGGTCTGTAGGAAAGAAGCAAATCCCCTACCTCTCCTAACTCTTCTCCCTGAGCTCTTCCTCCTATTATCCTTGACCCCCTTATCTGTGAGACGACTCCTCCTTCCTGCGTGTGTGAAGTCATTATGGAGCCTGTGACCTCATAGGGACCCTAGAATTCTCTTCAGTTTTTGCTTTCCCTAGAGGGAGGGGCATGAAGCTCTTGCTGGAAAGAAGGAAATCTTATCTCCCAGCTGGGAGTATTGGGAAGGTGGAGACTGTCCTTCCACTCCCCCACCCACCGGATCCCTCTAATAATGTTCCCTCTACCCTGATATCTTTTGATGGTGGGAGGTGGGGGCTCTTCTATGACCGGGGTGAGTCCCAGTCTGGCCTCAGCTGCTCAGGAGGCAGTCTGTGACCTTGGGCTGGCAGCTGCAGGGAAGAGGGAGGAGGAGGACGACGACGACTGCATTCCCGAAGGCACCCCTGACTACCCCAGGGTGTGAGGAGGTCTCCTCATCTTCACGCTGGGGGACTTGGAGCTGGTGAAAGAGTGTCCTTCTGATGACACTGCCCTGGGAGTGTCTGTTTCTCCCCAAGCAGGTGCCTGCTCACCTGCAGACACTCAGCAGGCACAGATGCACTTTCTTTCCCTTACTATTCTGGGGGGAACCAGTTGAAACCTCTTCACTTTTCTTGGGTTGATGGGTAAACTAATTTGCCCACTGTGTGACGAGTGAGTTCAAGGAATGGGAGAGCCCCAGGAGCCATGTCTATCGCTCTCAGTCTCCCTGGCGGCAGCTTCAGATTGACCTCAGCAGCTGTGTGACACTCGCCCTCTATTCCCCTCCCCCTTGTTTGTTTTTTGACAAAGACCAAATGTTATTCTTTACTTCCTTAGGGCTCTGTCTCTGGGAGTGGACTCGTGGGGAAAGCTACCAAGAACTCCCCAGCCCCTCCCAGCTCCTTCCCCCCTTCTCCCTCCTTCTCCCGCAGCATTCCGGCTCAGGGTGCTGAGCCAGATCTCCTTTGAGCTTGGGTGGTGAAGTGGGAAAAGCCCTCTCTTCCCTGTTCTCAACGCAGGAATCCTCAGTCCTTTCAGGCCCTGATTATAGGCCCAGTGGGGTCCATCTTGTCAGAACTCTCTCTTCTGTCCCCTCTGCCCAAGCAGGGTGCTTACAGCTTGGAGTGGAAAGGGGAAGTGACAAAAACACAGTGTTACCCATACCCTGCCCTCCACACCCCCTTACCCTCCAATCCAGATTAAAAGCTTCAGTGTTCTACTTCTTGAATCACTTTGAACTTTCTTCCCCTGCTTCCCCAGCTCTTTCTGAACGAGCACCAGCATCTTCCCTGGTATGTCTTCTGTGGCTCAGGTTCCTAATATCCCTTGGACTCTGTCCTCTGAGGCTGAGTAGTTGGAAGAATCCTGAGGTGGGGGGAGGGTCCACTCCAGCAAAGGAGAAGTATAGCTCATTCTCTCACAGACCACATCCTGTGCCTCCTGTGCCCTGCCTCCTCCAGCCTGGGCTCCCTTCCGCTCCTAGCTTTTGCCCCCTGCCACCCACTTACCCATCATAACTTGTTTTCCACCCCCTTCATCCACATGCACATACATATACACACAAACGCATTTGTGGACAAAAGAGGCAGGCAGGTGCAGAGGAGGGTGAGGGTGGGAGGCCCAGATGCAGTCCTCCTACTCTCTCCGGAACTGTCTTCTCCCATGACAGGTCTTCAATCTCTGTGCGCCAGGGTTAGGACAGAAAGGGAAAGAGACGATTCCTGGGACAGTGGGCTGTCATCCGCCCTGGTAAACATATGGACTCACCAGAGACAGAACCTGCCAGATTGTTTCTACTTCATTTCCTGTCACAAGACTCATTTCCTTGGGGGATATACCCCAGCTCTCTCTCCCCTCAACTTTTCCTCACCCCGCCCTGGGGAGGGCCCTCTAAGAAGCTCGCCCAAGTTCTGTTGCTTGGGACTTCCCCAGCAGACCATAGGCTCCTCCCAGCACGGGCTGAGCAGAGGAAACAGAAACCCAGGCTTCTGGAGGTCTAAGTAGTTAGTGTCTCCAGACTGGAAGGAACCCCAACACCTGACTCCTTGCATTGGAGTAGCAAGCCACCGCTTTAGATAAGGGGATGATAATGAATTCTCCCCTCCTCTACCCTCTCCACTCCTCACCTGTGCCCCGGATGCAGACAAAGAATCTGACTCTTGAAGTCTGGGTCATTAAGAAAGGAGGTAGAGGAAGGCTGATGGTGCCTGGAAGAGAGTGGGAGGGAAGGGGGTAAGCAGATGGGAGGAGCCTGAGAATTCTAGGCGCCCACTTCCAGCTTGGTTGGCTTGTTCTTTCCCTCTCTGTCCTTAGGAATCTGTGGCTTCATAGCCCCTTGGGCCTGGCTTGCTGGTCCTAGGGGCTGGTGAAAAACTGTTGTCCGGTGTTGGGGGACTTACTTGATCTCTAGACCCAGAATATAGTGACCCTTGGTTTCCCCCTTGTCGCCCACCTTGTTGAAAACAGGTTACAGTTGGGAGGGAGAGCCCCCCTGAGGAGGGATGGGCTCTCCCAGTGGTATCCCCCAGGGGTTTTCCATATTCTCACTTTGAGCCTCCCAGACCATCACCTTGCTATTTTCTCTTGGGCACAAGCCCCCTCCTGCTACCTGTTTACCTTCCACCTATCCTGGCATTTCAGAACAGCAGGAATCGTAAGAGTTCCTTCCAGGATAGCCCTTCATTTATGTATTTGAAGATGGTGTTCATGGCTCCCCCCGGGTCCAGGCTGCAGCCTGGTGACCCTGTCTTTCTCATCATGCTTGGAATGTGCTTCAGTTTGCAGAAGTCTTTGTTATCTCCCCAGGACACCCAGGTGTATAGGCCTGATTGCTTAGGCCTGCTGAGGCGGAGGGGGCTGGGCATCTGGCTCTGGGGCAGTCCAAGGTCCTGCTGTCCAGGACTGGGCCATGCCATAGCTCTCCCCTGACACTTGCTTCTCCTAGACCTGTCCCGGAACCGGTTCCCCGAGGTGCCTGAGGCAGCATGCCAGTTGGTGTCCCTGGAGGGCCTGAGCCTCTACCACAACTGCCTGAGATGCCTGAACCCTGCCTTGGGGAATCTCACAGCCCTCACCTACCTCAACCTCAGGTAGAGAAGGCAGGGCCGGGCGAGGGTGGGGACCTTGTTCCAATGCACAGCCACAAGTACCAATGCACAGAACCCTGAGTGAGCCTCCCTGTGCCCTGAGAGGAGGAAGACAATGCTGGGACCCTGTGCCCGGGGAGTGAGCCCCCTGCCTTTCTCTCTTCCACAGCCGAAACCAGCTGTCATTGCTGCCACCCTACATCTGCCAGCTGCCTCTGCGGGTGCTCATTGTCAGCAACAACAAGCTGGGAGCCCTGCCTCCTGACATTGGGGCCTTGGGAAGCCTGCGGCAGCTTGTGAGAATGGGGAACAAGGGCGAGAAGAGGGACTATTGAATCAGGCACCAGGGACCTTTTGGGGGAAGAGGCGGAAGAAGGCAGGATGGGTCCTAGGGGAAAGGCTTGAAGGCAGGCGGCTAGAGACGGGAGGGCAGGTTCTGATGATCCCAGTCTTATGCCTCTTTCACTTCTTTCCTGATTTCAGGATGTGAGCAGCAATGAGCTGCAGTCTCTCCCCCCAGAGCTGTGTAGCCTGCCTTCCCTGCGGGATCTCAATGTTCGGAGGAACCAGCTCAGCGTCCTGCCTGATGGTGAGGAAAAGAGAGAACAGGAGGGTGTGTGTGTATGCACGTGGTGTGTATGTGCGTGTGTCTACCTTGAGAAAGTCACAGTCAAGGCATCTTCAAAGAATTATCATGCTTTATTTGCACAGCGTTCTGTAATTTATAGAAAAAACTAAATTATTTTACCTTGACCAGCAACCTTCTCAGGTTGGCAAGGCATGGGTTATTAGCTTTATTTTACTAACGTGGAAACGGGCCCATAAAGAGGAGTCGGTGAGTGCATCTGCACCACTAGAATCTCCAGGTCGGAAGGGGCCTTAAGGGTCATCCAAGGTCGCCACTTAGCCCAGCAGAAGCTCTCAGGTCTCAGGACTGTCAGATGCCCAGGCCTCCTCCCCAGAGATTCTGAATCCTTGGGGCCTTGCTAGGACCCAAGAAGCCCCATTTTCATGAGCTGATTGTGATGCACACCAAAATCTGATAGCCTCTGCTCCAGACCAGGCGCGCCTTCTTTTATTCAGCCAGCATTTTTTTGGCCAGTGTTTCCAGTGTCTTAGGTGAGGACAGGGAAAGGTGGGAGATGTGTCTGAGATCTGGGGCCAGCTCTTAAAGATTTAATGGCTTCGTGGGGGAGAAAAACAAACATTTATAGAACAGGGAGGGACATGCTAGAGCACGTGGCTTAGAGGAGAGGCAGCACTCGGCTCTGCTTGGGGAACTTGGGAAGACGTCACCAGGGAAGCATAGGTGAATTTGAAGGAGAATTCTCCATCCATCTGCATCCTCGGCAAGGAAACAACACGGACAAAGCATGGAGGTGGGAGGGAGTGTGGTCCAGCATGGATATGGTTAGAAAGGCAAGCCAGGGCTAGGGCTGGAAGGGCCTTCTACTGTGCTGGAGCATGTGAACTTGGTTTTCAAGAACAAGAGTGGGGAGTCAGGTGGCCACCTGTTTTCTCTGGGGGCCCCCACCCTTTCTGTGCCTGCCCTCTTTCAAGTCAGTAGGGGTACAAATAAGCATTTGATTAGGACTCCGTCTGGGCCATAAAAGAGACCCAAGCAGAAATGCTCTGGGGACACAGGGAGGAGCAACGAATTCTAACTGGAGGTATCTGGGAAGATTCATGGAGAAGGTGACACTTGAAGTTAACCTTCAGAGATGTGTGGACAGAAAAACAGTTCTCCCAGCTGAGCAAACAGCATGTGGAAAGGTCCAGAAGCTGAGAAACTGGAGAGTTGTCTGATGTGGTAGAAGGGGAGGCAGTGAGGTGAGAAAGGGGCTGAGCAGATCATGAAGGCCTTGACCATGCCAGGTGAGGGAACTGTGCTTTTTATTCTGTGTCTAGGCCCTCACTGATCTCCAGACTGCTTTTTTGAGAATTAGAATAAGATGCCCCTTCCAGTGGCGGCCACAGCCTTACCCAGGGTGCGGGCCTGGCTAGTAAAGGGCAGATCATATTCAGCCCCCTTGACTAGGTGCTTTTGGGCAGGGCATAGCCCACTCAACCTCAGCAGCCCTGTCTGTAAGTCACTGAAGGTTTTTGAGCAATGAGGTATCACAGTTCGGTTTCTGTCTTGTGATGATCACTTGAAGGATCAGTTGAAGTGTGGTGTTGGCAGGCGAGGAGACGAGGAGAAGCACCTGGGATGGGCTGGACCTGAAGTCCGGGTAGGCCTAATGGGGGTGGTGTGGCTTGGAAGGAGGAGCAGATTTGAGCAGGAAGAGGAGCAAGGCAGTTGTTACTGGGGAATGATTTGAGCTAGTCAGGGCAGAGGCTGTGATGAACCCCAGGTGAGCAAGAGCAGGGGCGAGTGGCCAGCCAGAGCAGAGGGCAGAGGAAGTGAGCGCAGCACCCATCCTTGGGCATGCTCCTGACTTTTCCCTCACCCGCCCACCCCCAGAGCTGGGGGACCTTCCTCTTGTCCGCCTGGATTTCTCCTGTAACCGTGTCTCCTGCATCCCGGTCTCCTTCTGCCGCCTCAGGCACCTGCAGGTCATTCTGCTGGACAGCAACCCCCTGCAAAGCCCCCCTGCCCAGGTGAGGGGTGGGCCGGGCAGACCATGGGGACAGGGATGAGACTGGGCAGGAGTGGGGGATGAGCCCCTTTGGCAGCCAAGCAGGATCTGAAGAACCACCCCTCTCTTCCCCTGACTCCCCCACATGTGCCTCCTCATGCCCAGATCTGCTTGAAAGGGAAACTTCACATCTTCAAGTACTTGTCAACAGAAGCTGGACGGCGCGGGGGGTCTGCACTGGGGGACCTGGCCCCATCTCGCCCCCCAAGTTTCAGTCCCTGGTAAGTCCCAGGTGGGGAGAAAGGAAGCCCCTGGACCCTTGATGCCCGTTCTGGAACCAGGAACCCCTTGATTTTCGGTGGGAGGATGAGGCTGGGGATTGCTGTCCAGTATAGAGCTGACCAGATCTCCCTGGCTGACCCCAGCCCAGCTGAGGATTTATTTTCGGGACGTCGATATGATGGTGGGCTGGACTCAGGCTTCCACAGTGTTGACAGTGGCAGCAAGAGGTGGTCAGGAAATGAGGTAAGGCCTTCCTTTCCAAGGGAGCTTGGGGTCTCAGCCCCATGAGAGAACTTCTGAGCCCAGAACCCTTTGCCTGGCACCTCTGAATCTTAGAGTGAGAGAAAGTGGCTGGAGCTGTCCTCTTCCTTCCCTCTCCCAAGTATCCCACGGGAGGGCCGGTCCCATGCAGTAGCTCATAGGCCCTGAACCCCTGTGGACCCCCAGCACTGCAGAGGGGGCTGCCTCCCATCTCTACATCTCTGGCTTTACAGTCAACAGATGAATTTTCAGAGTTGTCATTCCGTATCTCGGAGCTCGCCCGGGAGCCTCGGGGGCCCAGGGAACGGAAGGAGGATGGCCTTGGTGAGTAGGGAGTCAGAGGCCAGTGAGCTAGGGGGATGAGCGAGGGCTGAAGTTCCCCTACGCTTGCTGACGTGCCCCTGGCCTCTCTAGCCGATGGAGACCCTGAGCAGATTGACTTCATTGACAGCCATGTGCCTGGGGAGGACGAAGATCGAGGTGCTGCAGAGGTGAGGGTCTAGCCCATGTCCCTCTTCAGCCATGAGAGAGGAGAGCTAGAGGGAGACAGTGGAGGCTTGGGGGACAGACACTCCCTCAACCCCTCCGCTGTTCTTTCTTCAGGAGCAGCGGCCACCAGAATTAAGCCCTGTGGCAGGGGATGGGGAGAGGGCACCAAGCAGCAGGTACCCCAGAGCCACGTTCTTTTGCTCCCAACTTTGGACCCCTCTCTCTTTTCCCCTGACCGCAGTCCGGTTTACCTCTATGGGCCTGTCTTTGCCCCTCAGGCGGGAGGAGCCGGCAGGGGAGGAACGGCGGCGCCCAGACACCTTGCAGTTGTGGCAGGAACGTGAGCGGCGCCAGCAGCAGCAGCAGAGTGGAGTGTGGGGGACCCCCAGGAAGGACAGGTGTGGGCACAGGGTCAGGGATGGGGCTGTTGCCGGACAGTAGGCCCTGGTGGGATGGACCTTGGAAATGAGTGTTCCAAGGCCTGTGCCCCTCCCTGAGCCACTCTGGGTGGCTTCTGCCTACAGCCTGCTCTGCCCCTCGGAGGGGTGGGCCTCTGCCTTGGCACTGCTAACTCTACATCTCCCTGTTCTCTTTCTAGTTTTCTGAAGCTGGGCATCCGGGCTGCTGGGGGAGGCGCCGCTGCCCCGTCCACTCAGGCCACCTCCAAGTATGTCTCCTCCCAGAACCCCCTCTCTCAGTCCTCCCTACACACCCTCCTCTTGACGATTCCATCTAATTCCCTTTCTGTCTCTCCTCAGCGGCACGCCTAAGTCCACTGCCACCCAAGTGGGGGCTCTAGGGGGACAGGGAGCTCCTGCCCCTGCCCCCAGCTCCCAGGAGGCTCCTACTAGAGCTGGACCAGGTGAGACAGGTAGAGGATGGGGGCACATGTAGGTGAGGGAGTGGTTGGGACCCGGTGGCCTGTGGGAGGTGTGGGACACTGAGGGGATGTCTCTCTCACCTGCCCCTGTCCCCTGGCTCTGGCCCCAGCCACAGCGCCTGCACCCCGGCCACTCGGCTCCATTCAGAGACCAAACAGCTTCCTCTTCCGCTCATCCTCTCAGGGCAGCTCAGGTGGGTCTCCCCCACCCTCCCCCTACCAAGCCCAGTACTACCCCAGAACTAACCCAGTGGTGACCTCTGGGCTTGTGTCACCCCTTTTGGCTTGGGAGCTCTCTGTTGTCCCTTTGTGTTGAAAGTCCCACAGGCAGAGAGGCAGGAGACAGGGGGGCTGGACCACTGGGACCCAGCTCTGAAGTCAATGCTGAGCAGTGGAGACAGCGATATACCCTCTGCTTTTCTCCTAGGCCCTTCCTCACCAGACTCTCTCTTGAGACCTCGGCGATCCCCCCAGGTTCTGGATGAGAAGGAATTAATGGCTCAACTGCGCCAGGTAAGAAAGAAGGTTTGGTGTGGGCGGGTGCTGGGCTCAGCATTGCACCTGCTCCAGTTCCCTGACCTCAGAACTCAGGGCTCCCTTAACTCTCTTTCCCTATCCTGGTACTTCCCTGAGGATGGAAAGGGGCAGGCATGAGGTCTCTGCTGACCTTGGCACCCCCTCCCCGCGCCTCCCAGGTCCTTGAGTCCCGGCTGCAGCGGCCCCTGCCTGAGGACCTGGTGGAAGCTCTGGCCAATGGGGTCATCCTATGTCAGCTGGCCAACCAGCTCCGGCCTCGTTCTGTGCCCTTCATTCATGTGCCCTCACCTGCTGTGGTCAGTTGGGGCCTAGGGGAGGAAGTAGGGGATGGGACAGGGGACTCCTATGGCCTCTCCCTTACCCTCTTCTCATCTTCTTTTCTTACCCACCTCCAGCCAAAACTTAGTGCCCTCAAGTCTCGGAAGAATGTGGAGAGTTTCTTAGAAGCCTGTCGGAAAATGGGGGTGCCTGAGGTATGGAGAGTGTGTTCTCAGGAGCCTGGGGCTGGTCTCCACGATAGAGTGGCGGCATCCTGGGCTCAGCTGAGCACTTTGCATGGATGGCAGGGTTCCATTTGCAGGGGGTGTCTGCTCCCCAGAAGCAAGCACCGCAGTACACCCTGTCCTGCACGTCCCTTCCCTGCATGTCTGCATGTTGACTTGGCTCTGGCCCTGGCACGTGAGGGCAGGGGATGGGGAAGGATTGTCTTGCTGCTGCTGCTGACGTCTGTCTTTTGTCCTTGTCCATCTGTCCTACTCTCCCTTCCCAGGCTGACCTGTGCTCGCCCTCGGATCTCCTCCAGGGCACCGCCCAGGGGCTGCGAACCATACTGGAGGCCGTACAGCGGGTGGGGGGCAAGGCCCCCCCACCCCTCTGGCCCCCCCCTGGTCTGGGCGGCTTCATCCTCTTCTACGTGGCCCTCGTGCTGCTGCTCTGTGTCGCCTACACTCGGCTCCTGGGTTCCTAGGACCTGAAGTCACTCTTCCCTGGCCCTTGCCCTATTTCTATTTATAAGACTCCCCCAAAACCCCCTCCCCCACCCCCCACCACCAGTGGTGCCTTCAGTCCCTACCAAAGACACTAGTGTGCCCTCCCTTCACAAACACTGACCTCAGAGGCCCGACTCTGGTGCCCCCAGACCCTGGGCCCCCAGCCTCTGGCTGCCCTCCTGTAGCCCCTTTCTGTGCTCCTACCCTCCTACTGCTGATGGTGCCTTCATGCCCTCTCCCTGCCCCTTTACCCTGTCCCCCCAGAGGGCTGGCAGGAGCTTGAATCTTTTCCTCCCCCTCCCCCTCCCCCTCCCCAGTACTATGGGGGCTAAATTATCTGTATTTTGTAGAGAGAACTCTATATTTGTAGGAGATGTAGGGGCCCAGGCCGGGTCCCTGTCTGTGTGTATAAATTGTACAGACCGTGGCCGCCTCTGTGTGTGTGTGTGTGTGTGTGTGTGTGTTTGCGTCTGCTCCTGCTGTGACCAGGCCCAGCCCTGGCTGTGCCCATGGGCTATATGTGCCATCCTGCCTACTCCAGCATTTCCCTCTGGAAGTGACAGGCTTCTCCTCTTCCTAGGCCTTGGCCCCCTTTGTCATCTCTCCTGTTATCCACTGGCAGCTTCTTTGCTTCTCATTTGTCCCTAAGCTACGGGCCCAGTGTCTATCCAGGATGCCCCTGTCCTTTGCCTTCCTGTCCCCTGAAGGACCATCCCCACAGTTGGCTCTGCCCAGGCTCCCTTAGGGACTTTGGTCTCTGACTCCTTGCCCTCTGCCGAGGGTAGGGAAGCTAAGTGGGGAAGGGGACAAGAAGTAACTTAATCTGGGCCCCTCCCCCCAGGAGTCCCTGTGCCAGCCCCACCACATCCTGGAAGAGGAGGGGGCCCCAGGAAGGGGCCTTCCCTACATCGCTGCTGTCCTCCATGCACTGCTGGAACGGTCTTAGGGGTTGAGATAGGGGCACAGGGCCCCAAGGTGCCGGGCCCCAGGAACAGAGAAGATGGACAGTGGTCTGGGCACTGCACTTACCAACAAGGACTTTGGCGCAAGGCCCTGGCCCTGTTCTTGAGCACCCCTCCGGCCTGAAGGGTTGGAAGCTCGGCCAGACCTGCGAGGTGGTAGGGGCCTTGCTGCCTCTGGGTGTAGCTGAGGGTCTGGGATGGAAGACAAGGGCGCTGGATGTTATGTCTGTGTCAAGCACAATAAAAGAAGCCGGAAGACCTTGGTTTACCTCCAGGTGTGTGTGTGTGTGTCTGTGAACAAAAAGTGGGTAGGGCATTGCAGGGAAGTGGGCCGCCTTCGCGTACGCGGCCACTGTTACCTCCAGGCAGGGGGCTACCGCGCCGAGCACCGAGTAGGTCGGCCGGACCCGCACCGCCCCCCCGCCAGAGGGCGCCCGCGGCAGCCTGAGTCCCGGCGGGAGCGCGGCCACGTGGCCCGGAAACACGCTGGGCGCCGGCGTCGTGGCGAGGCCTTCTGAGGTGGGCGGGCGACCTCGGGCCCAAAGGCAGAGGCTGGGCAGGGTCCAGGCCACTGAGGGAGGGCTGGGGGCCGGGTGGGGCCGGGGAGGGGGAAGACGGGGAGGGAGGCCCGGGCCCCAGAGATGCTGCCCTGCCCTCCCCCAGACGCGGCATGTTGCCCTGGGCCCCTCTGCGGTGGGGCTCGGGAGAGGAGGAGGTGCAGGAGGAACGCGACCCCTCCACAGGCAGTGACTGGGGCGAGACCTGGAGCTCTGGGGAGGAGGCCCTAGAGGAGCCAGGAACGCCCCCTCAGGACAGGTGAGGGGCTCAGCCTGGAGGCAGTTGGGGTGGACGTCCGAGTGGGGGGCCCTCAGTGCCTTTGCCCTGCGCTTTACATTCAGTCGTCCGTACCAAGGAATGGATGCGGGGGTGGGGTGGGGAAGGTTGCTGACGGTATGAACAGTCACCTCGAACTAGGCACCCTTTGGCACTGCTCAAGGAAATATTCAGATCTGGAAGGGGAAGGCAAGTGGGGAAGGCTGTGACTAGAGCATCTCTATCCTCCCCATCCCACCCAGCCCTCAGCTCCAGTCCCTAAGTTCCTCCAGGACCCTGAGGATTCAGCTGCCACCTGGCAGTCCCCCAGGCCTGGCTTCTGAGCAGTCCCCAGGAACCCCCGGTAGGTACAGGGCCTTGCCTTAAAATACCCCCAAGACCGCTTCACTGACTCCTGAGCCTGTTTTAATCTCTTCAAGTGCCCCCCGCCCCAGCTCCCCTTCCCCCCCAGATGGCTTGGAATGTGGCCCCATCAAGGGTGACCCCGCTAGCACCCTGGGACCCTAACTATGAGGCTGAAGGAGGACCTCAGCAGTGGGTAAGTTGGGGGTGTCATGTGGCTGTGGCCTAGGGGTGGGTCAGGGGTGTCTCGGGAAGAGCTGAGGCTCCAGTGATCTTTCCTGCCCATCCACAGGGGGCTAGCAGTGGGTCAGGCACCTCCTTTTCAGGCCGGACTTTGTGTCATCCGTCATTCTGGCCACTGTATGAGGCAGCCTTCAGCAGGGGCCTCAGGCCCCTGGCCCCTACAACAGGGCATCAGAATGGAGATGCAGGTATTTTCCTGATTGCCCCAGCAGGCAGGTAGGCTACCCTTGGGTCCCCCACAGTGCAGAGCTCGCTGGTGTGGGAACCCCAGCCTGGCCTCCAGTGCCACCCCAGCATTTCCCCTCCCCAGGGTTCCCAGTGCTAAGCTGTGAAGATGTCTTTCTCTCAGACCCTCTGCTGCCCTGTGGGTATCGCATTCCCCTGTACCTGGCGGAGGCCCCTCAGCACGTGAGTGCTCTTCCTGCCCTGGCCTCACCCCAGCCTTTGGGCAGGGCCTGGGAGGAGACACTGCCCCCTCTTTTCTCCTCAGGTGATGAGCTCATTGCAGCTGCTGCTCCCACCGCCTATTATGTCCCCCTGGGTTGTCCCCACCCCATCCCCTGGCTGCTCCACCGCCTTGCTCAGTGGATCTGAGCTGATTGCCCTCGCTGGCCTCCTGCAGATCAGCCAGGGGGAACCGAGACCCAACTCCTCAGTGGCCCTCATACCCCCTGCTGACTCCCCAGATCTTGTCTCTGGTGACCCAGACCCCAGTGGTGACCCCAGCTGTTCTCACTTCCCAGACCCATCTCTCCCACGGACCCCAGATACCCATTCTCCATAGCCTCTCTGTGGGCAAAGTGTGCCCCCACCCCCACTCCTTCCTGAAGGTTCTGTTGACAATAAAGCAGTGTTGGTTTTCAAAGGGGCTCCCTGTGTCTGGTGGCAGAATAGGTCATGGAGGCAGGGATGGGGTCTCTTCCTCCACCACAGCATTGGCTGCCCTTCCCCCAGACTCTAGTTACTCATTGGCCACCTTCTATAGTGGGGCAAAGCAATCCATGGGCCTAAACTCTTTCCAGGCTGACCAAGCAGGGCACCTTTAATGGCGGGGGGAGGTCCACAGTGCAGTCCCCCAGGCTGGGAGTATAGGAGGTGTTGACTCCATCAGCTGTGCTAGGCCAGGAAGAAGGGAGGATTGTGTGGGCATGTGTGGCACTGGGAGAGGCAAACCAGTGAGTAAGGGGGTGGGACATCACTTTCTTGGGAGCACTAGTGGTAAGATGTCTGATGCTACCATTCCTCTTACGCTGGAGCCCCAGGAGTTCAGCCCTGGGGCTGTGTGAGGCTACCTTTGCACTGAGCTGGGGTGGGTTGGGGGTAGCTCTTTGGCTCGGAAGAAACACAGCAAAGGCACTGCAGATGTGTGTGTGAGGGGGGGCAGGTCAATGAGGAGTCGTTATTGGAGACAGGGTGGGGGGCCAAGGCCGACCTGAGGTTCTCTAGTGATGCCGGGAACTTGGCAGGGAAACAGAGGATCAGGGCTTCGGCTGAGAAAGCCCAGAAGTTTGTAGGGGGCAGTTCTAGAATTTTCTCCTTTAAAAGAATCCAACTTATTGGATTTCCCAGGAAATTTCCTGAAGATTTCCCAGGCTCCACAACTGGAAGGGTCTCAAGGGACAGCTGCAGGTCACACGACTTAGAGCCCCTCTGCCGCAGGGACGAGGGTGGGGAGTGGCGGGGTGGGGGAGAGGATGGAGAGGGCAGGGTCATCCGTAACTTTGCCCATTTTCCCTCTCTTCCCCGGGAAATGAGACCCTGCCGCCGCGGGGCCTCCTCACCGACACCTCCCAGAGCTTCTGGAACGCAATGCGCGCATAGCTGTGCGGGCGATACGTGCCGGCCGCCGGGGCTTCGCCGCGCTCCTCCTGAGACGGGACCAGGTCGAGGTCCACGTAGTTGAGGCGGCGGTCAGGGGGCTTCGGCCTAGCAGTGCCCATTGCCACGTAGTCGGGGGCCGCGTAACCGATGCGCACGTACTCCCCGGCGAGCTCGGACAGCGGCTGCGAGCGGGGCTGAGCCTCCTCCAATCCCAGGCTGCCCCAGACGCCGCGATGGGTGCTCTGGAGCCCGAGTCCAGGCTCCACGGCCCCAGGCTTGTAGGAACGAGGCAAGGAGCTCGAGGAAAAGGACCCTGGTGGAAAGCGGCTCATGGGCTCGTATTCCGTGCCCCCCCAGTCCTGGAGCAGCGAGCGAGGAGCAGGGTTGGCGGCGGGCAGAGGGCCCGGGCGATTACCCGGGGGCGCCATCACCATGTAGCCGCTGGCTTCGCCGCCCCCCATGGGCTCATAATCACTCCGAGCTCCCATGGTTATGTAGCCCCCGCCCCGCTCCAATCCCTGGGGGTACGAGGCTGCCGCCCCCAGCCTGGCCAGGGTCTTGAAGGTGGCTTGCTCGCTCCTCTCACCCAGACACCGCCGACGGCTCAGGCCGCTTGATTGGGCCGCGGAGGCCGGGGTCTCATAAAGTTGGGGGACAGAGGGTCTGGAGGCGCACGTCGGGTATTCCCTTGGCATTGGGTCAGCCCTGCCGCCAGCACCACCGCCCGCAAGTCGCTTCATGGAGGCCAGGACGGTCTCGTGAATGCTTTGGGCCACCACAGCGTCGGGCGCCTGCAGCCACAACTCTCCGGGACCCGTGGGCGCCGAGCGGCCGAGCTCCAGGAAGAAGAAGGAGTCTGCGTGGCCGCAGCGGCGCACGCTGAGCAGGGGCAAGAGCAGGGCCGGGGATGCCTGGGTGTCCCTGCAGTGTCTGTCCTCGGGCTTCCGCAGCAGGCTCAGTGTTCCCGAACCCAGGCACAAGCGGTAGCCGCCGCTGCCCAGGCCTCGCGTCCGCCCCAGCCCCTTGGGACGCAGCGTCACGGGCCAGACGTCCTGAAACGGATCTCCGGAGGAGGTGGGACCTGGAAAGACAGCGGGTGGTCAGAGGTGCCTGGGCCGGGAATTTGGAGTTACTGTGTGACGAAAACTGAAAACGTGTAAACTCTTAATGTTTGAACTTGATTTGTTAACTCGGGGGAGCGGGCAGGCTACGTCTGCACCAAATCCACGTGAACCCAAATGCTCCCTCCCGCTCCTGGTAGCCCCATTTCTGCCCGCCCAGGTTGGGGCCTCACCGGCGGCGGCGGTGGCGGCGCGCACCTCAAGCAGGGCGCTGTACCACGCCTGCTGCTCCGCCTCGCTGGCCGCTGCCACGCCCAGGCTGCTGTCGCGCGTGTAGAGGACGATCAGGTGGCGCTGGCGCACGTCCGCGCGCTTGCTGATGGTGCACGCGCCCGCCAGGCTCACGCTGAGCTTGGGCCGCGCTGCCTTGCCGCAGCTGGCGCGGAACTTCTGCTCGCTTTTGTAGCACTCGAGGCGCGGCGGGTCGACGCGGAGCACGAAGAAGCGGCGGCTATGGGACTTCTGCTTCCTAAGGTGGCCGCAGAGCCGCACGTCAGCCGGGCAGGGCCAGGGCAGCGGCAGGCCGAGGGGAACGTCTGCTGATTTGGACTCTGGGGTCGCCGAGGGGCCGCCGCCTCCGAGCTTCATCCCGGGCTGTGGAGCAAGGGCTGAGGCGCGGGCGTAGGCAATAAAATGGCAGGAGGAGGGGCTGAGACAGCTGGGTCGCCTTCACTGAGCCTCGGGAAAAGACCAGCAGAGGTGGGGTTGGGGTGGCGGTGCCCGGGGAAGGGGAGGTCAGCGTCCTGGCAGGTTGGGACCCGCCTTGGTTCCCAGCGTCCCTCTACTGCTCTCGACTTGAGGTTTGGGGTAAGGGGTCCGCAGCGTCCCTCGCTGCGCACAGCGTGTGTCCCAGTGGCTGCAGGCCTGCGACACCCCGGGCTCCTACAGCCTCAGAGGCTAGACCCCGGCAGGTTGCCCGCGCGCGCCTCCTCTCCCCTCCCTTCCCTCCGCGGACGGCTCCCGGAGTCCCCACCCCCGCGAGGTTAACCCTCGCACGCCCGGGCGCTGGAAGTGGAAGCCGGGGTCCTGGGAGCGGAGTTAAGTAAGAGTTGGGAATTCTAGCAGAGGGAACTGAGCTTTGCAGGGGCGGGGAGGTAGAGGCGTCTCTACTTATCTGAGATGACTGTCCCCGGTTTCGGGACCGCAGCAGGGGCAGGGAAAGCTGAGAAAGCTTGGAGATCGTGAGGTGAAAGTGAACGGAATTGTGCCCGCGGGCATTGCGGGCATTGCGCTGGCGGTGACCTCCGCAGTTAGAGGGTGGTTAAGCGGGGTCTACTCTTACAGCAGCAACCTCTCCTGCCTCCCGTCACTTCCCACTCAGGCTCTAGGTGTACAGCACCTGTGTCACCCTGCCCCACTGGGGAGTGAGTTTTGTACTCTTTCTTCCCAAGTAATCCTAGGGGCCATGACCGCTAAGCATTGGGGCTGTATTGTTATTTCTGAGGAACTGGAGGTTCAGTTTCTCCATGGGTTTAGTATGATTCCAGGACTCTTGGAATAAACAAACTTCTGGATTAGTCCCTGCACACGACCAGAATCCCAGTCAAGTGGCCGCTGAAGGAGATCCTGTGGAGGAAGAGGTCACCTCTCCGGGGTACCCCTTCAGGTTGCCCATTGCCCTGAACCCCCTCTCTACCTTCACTGTCCAAAATGCCACCAGGGTACCAGCTGAAGGCTGTGACGACAGATGAAGTGCAAACTCGCTGGTGGAGGTAACGCTTTGCCCCATGCAACCTGAGGTTTGAGATGGGGTTGGGGGGTCTGGCATTTTGCACCGCATTTCTGATACTTCCAAGGACCAATTACTCATTTGGGGGTGATGGCACTGGTCAGTGTACACTCTGCAAGACAAACCAGCAGCTGACACATGGGTAGGGCCTCTGAGGATTTTGTGATATCACTCTCAAGGCAAGTAAAGGGCAGCTGAATGTCAGGGGAGGGAAGGGAAAAAGGTAGGGACGAGATATAACAAGGGTATGGAAGTAAGGGAACCTGGTCCAAGGGCCAGGACAGCCTGAGCTGGGGAGGGTAGGACTTTCCACCCACACTTTTCCACTTCCCAGGCTTGGAAGGGGCTTTTGAGCTGGAGTATTGGAGAAGCCAGTGGTGTGCTGTGTGTGGTAGCTAGGATCCCCACACACCTTATCAAAGGTCACATTGAGGGTGAGATGCAGGGAACCAACCAGCATTGCGAGGATGGGCATCAGGACCAGCAGGCAGGTAGTACCCAGGCCTGTTCCAGGTACCACCTGATCAGCCAAAGCCCCACCAAGGTGCAGGAGAGGTGCTTGCAGCTCAGGTGGTGCAGTGAGACCAGCAGCTTCTGCCACCATTAGTGGGGGTTGGTCAGTGAGAGGCAAATAGGCGATGGATACATAAGATGCCACTGAAACAGGACTATGTTCAAAGCCATGGTCCCTAGAGTGGCTAAGGGCCTGGACATAAGCACCATGTCAGAAGTGGCAGGGACACAAAAGACCTCATGTCTGTAGGCCTCTCCTCCCTTTCCCAGCCTTGGTGCTGCCTCCAGGGGCAGGACATCCATAGGGCCCAAGTACCTGCAGTGCTCCTGGTCTGGGATCTTACTCCCCCAGCGTTGATTTAAAGCTACCCACAGGAAGTTCTCTTCAAACCTACTCTTTCCTGCCCCTCATGAACTAGTCACCTTGCAGCATGAGTCCTTCTGAAATCATAGCTGCAGTCACACAGAGCCCTACAGACCATCTTGTGTTATTCAGCTCCTAGGTGCTGGGTAAAAATAAAGCAGCCTGGGTTCTGGGCAAGCAATAGTGGTAGAGTGGGTTGGTAATCACTGCCAGGTGATTTAGCCTGCTGGCTACCAGGGAAAGTCTGGAGTCAAACAACTGGCCTAATCAGTTGCCCTAGCAACACAGCCCTTGGCCCGACCCAGACCACATTTATCTTAGCCTGTTGCCCTGGTAACTTGAGTTGCTCCCCAGGGGCAGGAACTGGCAGAACCTCAGCTCTCCTGGGTGAGAGCCTCTCCCAACCTGACAGGTCTGTTTGCATCCCTATGCCAGGTGCAGGGAAGCCAAGGGATGAGATCTCCATATTCTAAGTCTCTATGGAAGAAGACTCTTGTTACAGGGGAGGAACTAAAGGAAGGGGGACCAGGATACTTAGGCTGGGCTGTTCCCAGCGTGCCCCTCTTCTGGATCCTGAGTTCTTTCTCCTCTGTAGTGGGAGATGTGGGGACAAAGCCATACCTTTAGCCCAACCTTCAGCCCTTCCCCCTCCACGGCTCCTGGTTTGACCTGGCAGGCTCCAACGTGCAGATAATGGGGTTGTTCAGAGGACCTGGGGGCTGGCTTCCGTTTCCTCATCCAACTAGGACCAAGCCAGAGGACTGTCTGCAGAGCAGTCGCAGCACTGGCCAGGCAGACATTTTGAGGACTTGGTCAGAAGCCTGCTAGGAGCCTGGGTGAGTCATTCTAACCCTGTGGAATATGCAGTGGGGTTCAGATTTGCAACCACCAGGCCAGCAGTGCAGGTGCCCTGGGGGGCGAGTGGGACAAACACAGCCTAGACACTTAGACATTTTCTCTCAGGCCAGGGCCTTTTCCATTCTTTGCCACTTCCTGGAGAGACGAGGCTTGATGGAGGAGGGCTGGGGTCTGAGGTGCTCTGGCTGTTCCACGGCAAGGAAGGCAGCTGCAGTCCTAGTCCCAGTCTGTATCCAGGGACCTCTTGATTTTCTGCCCTGGGCTCTGAGGCTGACCCAGCCTAACTTCTGCCTGGTCACCCAGCCCTGGTCAGTGAGTTGGCTGGCTGGAGTCCATGTCGGACAGAGTGACTGGGAGGAGGGAGGGCAGCTGCAGGGAGGTCCTGGGCCCTAGCACCAAGCTGTAAGGAAAGAAATCCCTGGGAAACAGCATGTGGGTGACTGAAAGGCACAGAAAAAAGACACTTCTGCTCCTGGTCTTTAAATCTCAGTCCCAAACCTCAGTGTTTTTGGAGCTAGGAAGAGGGGAGCTAGGGAAAAATAAGAAAAGGCTCCTATTACACCATAACAGATTTCAGCCTCCCTGGCTGTAAGTGGAGCTCTGGTGGCGTAGTTGTTAAACGTCCGGCTGCTAACCAAATGTCAGCAGTTTGAATCCACCAGCCACTCCTTGGAACCCCGTGGGGCAGCTCTACTCTGCCTTATAGGCTCACTGTGAGTCGGAATCGACTTGATGGCAATGGGTTTTTTTTTTTTTTTTTTTGGCTTTAAGGAGGAAGGATAGAGAGGAAAACAAATAGATGGGGAGAAAGCAAACAAGCAAACAAAATGTGAAAAATCCAGGGAACCAAGAATGGTGGTCCATCCTGGGAGATCCTACCAGGAGATGGAAGGACGGTGGAGGCTGGGAGATCAGGAACGTGCTGTTCCTTGAAGAAGGTGGGGAAGTCAAGCCTGGCTGGGCCAACAGCAGCAGCTGGAGGTATTTCCAGAAAAATTCTCAAAGTAAATAAAGTGATAACTAATCTCCACATCTCCTTGCTGTTTAAGGTCATTAGGTGGAAAGATGCAGAAATTTCAAGAATGAACAGGTTCCTGGCAATAGTGGAAAGGGGAGCAACCTCTCCTGGGGTCTTAAGTCCTAAGCCTCTCCTCAGCCAGGTGAGGTATTTACACCCAAGCAGTCTGTCCTGTCACCACACAAATAGCCCAGACGCCATGGCTGTTGACACAACATCCTAAGATAGAAAGTCTGGGGAGGGGCTGAGACCACCACCAGACCCAGGAATGGTCTGCTCTGATTAGGCTAAGCACCCCACTCTGATCTCCACATTAGAACCTACCTCCTTTGCTCATCTACCCCCAATGGGAACTGCCCCCTCACTACATACCCAACTCCCACCTCTTGTAGATTTAGCCCCTCTCCCATCCGTCCTTTCCACTGCTAACATGGGACTACGGTTCAGACAGGGACTAGCTCTGTCTGGCACGAGTCCTGTCCTTGGCAAAGGCAGCACTGACACCGACCCACGCAGTCCAGACCAATGGAGCCAAGTCAAGATCAGTCATGTTAACTGCCATGTGACCCCTCGAGCTGGCCCAAAGCAAGACCACAGAGGCATTTTCCTTTTCTTTCAAATGCAGTTCTTTTCCAACATTGCCTGCAATGAGCTTTGGTGCTGAGATTTGGGGGTAGGGGAGGCACATGGGAAAAAGAAAGGGGAAAAAAAAATAAACCCCAGCTAATTGCACAAAGCTTTTCCCGGGAAAAGTCCAGGCTCTGGGGTGATCAGGACACATAGCTGCCCTCCCCCTCACCACCTGCAGCTCAGGCTTTGCCAGTCCTTGAGGCACAGATAGGGATTCATCCCATTCCTCATGTCTGGGAGAGGGGGGATGGCTGCATGTATGTGTGTGTGTGTGTGTGTGTGTATATAATTGGCTATATTAGAAAATTCTCTCTATATAAATATAAAACACTGGTATCCAAACATGACACCAACAGCTAACTAAAGTGCTTGACAGGAGCTGGGCATGTATATGTGTAGGTAAAACTATTCATCCTGACTGCCCAGAAGGAGCCAGAGGAGCTAAGAAAGCAAAAAATTCAGGGCCTCCTTGCCCGCCGGGAGGTGGGGGAAACAGGGTGTGCTAGCTGAAGCCAGGGCAGCAAGGGCATTCAGGGTTCCTGGGTCTTCTTGGTCCCAGGGCTGTCTGATCACCATCCTACGTCACCGCCACGCCTCAGCTCTGCCTTTACCCTACTTTTTCCACTGTGTTTCTGTCCATGAGAGAACAGTGTTGGAAAGTGGGGGTGGGTGAAGAGCTGTTCCCATAGGGAATGCCATTCAGGAGAGTGAGCCGGTCAGTGTACGCGCAGCTATCTCTGCCCACAGGTTAGCAGTGAGGGCAGTGCTTGTAGGCTGAGGGCAGGAGAGGAGGAGGATTATGTTCATCATAATGAATAATGTGAAAACATAAATACCATCACTCCTCTAGCCCAGGCCCTGCCTTCACTCCTCGTGGGCCTGCCTGGGTGGAGGCTGCAGGAGGGAGGGAGAAAGCCTCTGGGGCAGCTGACCCAGGAAGCTGCCATTTTATCTGTAAGCCCCAAGCAAAGCATTAGCACCTCCACCATCCCCAAGACACCCACCCTGCAAAACCAGGCCCAGTCTAGGCTCAGGCCCATAGAAATGTCAACAGGCAAGTGGTCACCAGAGCTCTGAGGAGTAGAGGGGCCCCAGAGAGCAGGGAAAAGCCCCCCACCCCAGAACACAGTGCTACAAGAATGGGTTGGTGGTTGGAGGTTTGGAGGCAAATGGGCTTGATGATGATCCAGTCTGGAAAGAAACAAGAAAAACATGTATGAGATTGAGGGATAAAAAATATGGAAGAAATACAGTTCAGGATTCTTTTCTCCCTCAAAATTACTCTGCTGAGGGAAGTGGGGGTAGGGGAGGCATGTGGAAAAAAGTGGGGGAGATAAGAGGCAAACAGAGGGGCAGGGGAGTATGGAGAGGACAAGGCCAAGAAGAGCTGGGCTAGGAAAATACCTAGAAATTCATGAGGAAGGGGTATGAGACCCAACCCACATCTCCCTCTTCTCCTGGAAGTGTTCTGTCCCCAGCCCCCAAGAGGAAAGGCCATGCCCCACACCACAGAGCCATGGCACCTGAGGCACCTCCTCCTCACCATGAACGGGTTGGTGGAGATCCCAGAGGGCTGGCCTAGCGGCCTCTGCCCTGGCTTGGCTGATCCCAAGTCCCTGAAGGAAGAGCCTAGGAGGCAAGAGCAATATCTCAGTGAAGTGAACCCTGCCCCTCAGGCTGGGGTGACCAACTCCACCCTACTCCCTGCAGAGTTGCAAGAGGGGGCCTTCCTAAATTTGGGGAGTAAAAATATGGAGCAGAACCTCTACACCAATGTTCATTACAGCACTTTTCACAACAGCCAAAAGGAGGAAACAACCGAAACATCCACAGAGGAATGGATAGACAAAATGTGCTATATACACACAATGGAATGCTACTCAGCCATAAAGAGAAATGAAGTCCTGAGACATGCCACAACATGGATGAACCTTGAAAACATCATGCTAAGCAAAGTAAGTCAGTCACAAAAGGACAAATGCTGTATGATCTCATGTCAAGTAAGCAAATACATAGAAATCAAAGATTATTAGTGGTTATCAGGGGTGGGAGGGAGAGGGAAAGGGGGAGTTTCTGCTTGGGGGGCATTGAGTTTATGTTAATGGTGGTGGAATGATTTGGAAAAGGATATTGAGAATGGTTGCACAACTTGAAGAATGAAAGCAATGCCACTGAATGTACATGTAGAAATTGTTGAGATGGCGTATGTTTTGCTATGTAGATTTTCACCACAATTAAAAAAAAAAAAAATGGAGCAGAGTCCAGAGTCCAGAGGTAGGCTTGTTCCTTCACTAACCACCCCCTACAGCCAAAAAGGGACTGAGCTCAAACGGCTGGCTCCCTGATATTCACGTGTGTCTCTCGGGTGGGGAATGGGGAGTAGGAAAGAAGGGCATAGTCTGAATCCCTTACCATTCTGCTGCTGAGTCACCGAGGTCTGTGGGGGGAACAGAGGTGGTGGGAAGGTGCTGGCAAAGCCTCCTGTCGGTGGCACTGTCTGGGGGAAGCCAGGCCCAGCACTGCTCATCCCAAAGCCAGGCCCTGTGGAATGAGGGACAGGAGGTACAGGTAAACTTCTGGAAGGTGGGCTGGAGAAGTTTTTCTTAGTCCCTCCAAGATGGGAAAACGGGATATAGCTTTTCCCTAACAAGAGGTACCCAGTGGGAGTACCCTGAATGAGTCATGAAATTCTTTAGCTTCTCATAAAACCCACCAAACCTACCCTTCTCCCTGCCCCTGATGGCCTGTGACATGGACAGCACAGTAGCTGAGAGCATGGACATGGCGCAGAACTGGGTTCAGCTTTCTGCTGCCTATTAAACTGCACAAACTTAAGCAAATTATTATCCTTCTCTTGCCTCAGTTCTCTCATTTGTAAAATGAGGACGGTACCTATCTCATAGGGCTGTTGTGAAAATTAAGTGGCAAATGTAAAACACTTGGCACTGTGCCTGGCACATGCGTCTGCTGTGGTAGTTATTTTAGTCTCTCTTCTTGGCCTAAAGGTTTGGGGGAGCCCCCCCTGCAAAAAAAAGGGTGAGATATGAGCTAGAGGTAAGAAAAGAGAGGCTGGAGAGGGTCAGGATGGGAGAAGACCATAGGACTCTGACTGATGAGGGCAGGGAACAGCGTCATGGTTTCAGGTGGCTTAGGCTTGGGGCCCACAAAGTGAGAGAGGCTGGGCTCCCAGGGGCCCATTGCTGAGGGTTGGAGAAAAAAGAATCATTGTCACTATCGGTCAACACTAGAACAATCTTCAGAGTTGACTAAGGTAAGTTAAAAAAACCCATTGCCGTCGAGTTGGTTCCAACTCATAGAGACCCTTCAGTAGCAGTCTATTTTTTCTAATTCTAAAATTCTCACTCTGTGACTTGGGTGTTTCTACTTTTGCCCACTAGGTGGCCTGGAAATTTAAATGGGTTTGCCCTGGGCTGGTGAAAAGTGGGCAAGGGGAGGAGACTAGTTTTGGAAGGACACCTCTCAGTTGAGGCTGCCTGCCACTCCTCCCCAGGAGAGACGCAGGGCAGTTTGTGACCTGGAGAGTCTAAAAAGGTCAGGGACAGGGGGCAGTCTTACCTGCAGCCAAGCCATTGGGCTGGAAGGGGTTAGTGGAAAGCAGCGGGGGGCGAGCAGCAGGTGCTGTGAAAGGGTTGGTGAAAGCTGTTCAGGGTGGAACAGGATAGAAATAGGAGAAAGAGATAATTTTTTTTTTCTTGCTTGCTTAATACGGTGATAGCTGAGTGTTCCTCTAAATCTTGGTGTGCATCCCCCTCCACTTCCTCCCGTCCAGAGTCTCCAATTTCCTCTTGGCCTTGGATCCCCTCCCTGGGTCTCCACTGGCAGGACTCACCTCCAAAGGCAAATCCTGTGCCGCCACTGCCGCCAGTTGTGGCAGACTGGAGTGCGGGGACTGGGCCAGCCATCCCAAAGACACTGCAGTATGGGGAAAGAAGTCAGCAAGCACGATTCCCACGACACAGGGCATAAGCTGGGCAATGAATGGACCAAGAGACAGCAAACCCTGTCCTTGCTCTCAAGGATGAGACAGGTGAGCAAAGGAGAGGAAAGCAGGGCAACAGGAGTGGAGCAGGCTGGAAAGTCAACATCAGGGTTTCTCAGCAGGCTCTCCTGCCCCAAGGCAACTCCCCGATGTCTGGGCCTACCTGTGAGGAGGGATACCTCCAGCTGACACCCCGGGTCCCAGGATGCTGCTCATGTCTGTGAGGCTGTTAGGCTGGCTGGCAGGCGCAAGAGGAGAGACACCAAATGGAGTCACCTGGCTGCTCCCTAGACAATCATAGGAAATAGAACAGGTTGTGCCTAGGGTGAGACAGGATGGAGGGGGCAGGAGAAAAGATGGAAGTGGGGGTGCCTGTAGAGGAGTGGAGTGATGGCATGAGAGGCACCAAGTGGGTTCTCCTGAGCCAGCCCATTTTTCCTATGGGTCCCCACGTGGTAGTCTGACAGAACAGTCCAAGGAGCAAGAGTTCTGGAAACTCTAAGCAATTCCTCTGACAGGAAGAGGCCTGAGTCTCTGTTATTTTAAGAAAGTCTCTTTATCAGTATGTCAAAGTCCCATCTGTGTAACGGGACCCCATCTACCGTTCTGGGCTGTTGTGAAGGTAAAATGAAGCCACAAATGGGAAAAGGCTTTATTTAGATGAGTGCTGGGAGACTTCTTATTACTGAAGTAAAACAAACTTTGCATAGTGTCTGCCAAATAATGGGTGCTCAATAATTGTTTGCTGAGTGAATGTTTGAACAGGTAGGTGAGAAGAACTGGATTCTGGCTGTGGCTATACCACTTGCTACCTCTGTGACTTTGGCACACCCTCTCCTTGTTCTTCTTGTCATCTCACAGGGTGGGTGTAGAGACCCGATGAGCTAAGTGAAAGTGCTTTGAAGTGTGTGAGGCCCACCACAGATGTGAAGTCCTACCATACCACTAACAAGAGACTACTTCCAGGTGAAATTCAGACATGATAGCTGATGGGAAAAAACTCCTCAAGAAGTAGAAAAGGATGAGATCAAGAGCAGTAGTGAGGGGTTACCTTCACATGGGTTGCCTCTCAGAGACAAGAGGAAGAAAACGGGAAAGAAAAAGATAAAGACAGGAGATGAAGAAGGAAAAGGCAAAGCCAGGCTGGCTCTCAAATCTTCATGGCTCCTCTGCCCCCTAAAATCACAGCTTGGTTTCTTCTCAGTAAAGTTTCGGACTTTTTTCTAAATGCCTCAGAACTATAATTTGAATCTTCATGTGCTTCTTTTTCTAAAGGCTTACGTGGTAAAAACAAACAAACAAACCCATAAACCCACTGCCATCGAGTCAATTCCAACTCATAGTGACCCTATAGGACAGAGCAGAACTGCCCCATACGGTTTCCAAGGCCGTAAATTTTTATGGAAACAGACTGCCACATCTTTTTCCCACAGAGTGGCTGGCCGGTTCAAACCACTGGCCTTTTGGTTGGCAGCTAAGTGCTTCACCACTGCACCACCAGGGCTCCACTAGGTAGTATTTACCCAAAAAAAGTATTATAAGGGCATCATCCAAGTGCTAGGCACAGGGCACAAACACGCGTGAATCAGGGTCTAACTCGGAAAAGACAGGCACAGGAACGAGTGCTGACCTGCGGCCAGGTCTCTATAATCAGCTACTTCTTTTTTTTTTTTTTTTATTGTATTTTAAATGAAGGTGTACAGAACTAGTTTCTCATTAAACAGTTAGTACACATATTGTTTTATGACACTGGTTAACAACCCCACAACATGTCAACACTCTCCCATCTTGACCTTCGGTTCCCTATTACCAGCTTTCCTGTCTCCTCCTGCCTTCTAGTTCTCGTCCCTGGGCTGTTGTGCCCCTTTAGTCTCATTTTGTTTTATGGGCCTGTCTAATCTTTGGCTGAACGGTGAACCTCGTAGTGACTTCATTACTGAGCTAAAAGGGTGTCCGGGGGCTATACTCTCAGGGTTTCTCCAGTCTCTGTCAGGCCAGTAAGTCTGGTCTTTTTTCCTGAGTTAGAATTTTGTTCTACATTTTTCTCTAGCTCTGTCTGGGACCGTCTATTGTGATCCCTGTCAGAGCAGTCAGTGGTGGTACCTGGGCACCATCTAGTTGTACTGGACTCAGTCTGGTGGAGGCCTTGGTAGATTTGGTCCATTAGTCCTTTGGACTAATCTTTTCCTTGTATCTTTAGTTTTCTTCATAGAATGAGCTATTTCTTATAAAGAGTTCTTTATTTTGCTACTCTCTGTCCCAAACCCCTGGGCTTTCTAGATGTACAAGTTCTGGTTCTGAGCTCCCTCCCTTGCTAGGCCATGATGCCACTGTGCATACTTGCTCTTCATTCCTCTCCATTCCAAAGGACATCAGGAAGGCTGGAGAGCCAACAGGGTGATGCTGGATCTTCTACTGACTCTCCAGGCCCCAAGCCTTTCCCTTGCCTGACTAACTCGGGGTATGTGGCATTTCTGAGCTAACGCAGCCCTGTCCTCAGATAGGTTGAACTCTTCTTTACTGCTCTGGGCCTTCATGTTCCAGGAGCTTCCCTCAGTGAGGACCACGTCCTTAACCTGACCAGACTGCAGGCAGTGCTGTGTGCCTCTTTGTGGACGCTAGAGGGCAGAGCCTGTCCTTACCCATGTGGGGTCAGCACCCTGCACAGACAGCGCATTCTCAGAAAGGAGACTGGCCACTAGGAATACCTGCATTGTGGCTTGCTTCTTATACGTGTCCAGAGCCTCACTCTATGCTGCCGAATTTGTACACATCTTACAGTGGTTTCAGGAGACACTGCAGTTCTAGAAATTTCCCCTCTCCGTGCTCCCCCTCAGAAGTATAAAAATAAAACCAGCCTTGTCAGAAGAGACACCCGCCTCTCACCAAAACTTTCGTTCTTACTTCATACCCAATAGTTCTTTATGTCACACTCACAGAAACATCCTCATGATCATGATGTGGTCAAAGTGAATGGAATCTGCCACTTATCTGCCATTGATTCTGGCCAAGTCACTGGCCAAGTTAAGCCAGTTTCCTCAACTACAAAATGGAGATCTTTCCTTTCTCATAGAGATAACATGTGAAAGCTCCTAGCAATGGTACATTGCCTAAGTACATGGCGGAGCCTCATAAATTTTGGCTGACTCTGGATCTGACTGCAGATTTTCTGCTCTTTGAGATGACTAGACACTGGACAATGGGTTCAGTGCCTGGGAGGGCTGAGGGCTGGGCCTCCTTTCTCACCATGCCTTCTCTGGGGTGGAAGTGGGGGTTGGGGTAGGGGAGAGGGTAGAGGAGTGGAGTAGGGTGAAGCGGGTAGTGGGTAGTCCGTCTTTAAAGCAATCAAGTGTGCTAGGAGCGCATTTCTAAAGGGGCCAATTTGAAACAACCTTGTAGAGGCTGTTTCATTTAGCATTTCCATTTCCAGGAACACAAACCTCTTTCTAAATTGGATATTTCCCTACCAATTTACACTCCTACCAACAGTGCCCAAGAGGGCACATTTCCCCACATAATACTGGCCATTATCAATCTTTAACCTTTTTGCCAATGTAATGAACAAAATCATTATCTTATCCTAATGTGCATTTTTCCCTGATTAGTTAGGTTGAGGACATTCTCATATTTTTCTGGGTTACTATCTGCCTGTATTTCTGGTCCATTATTCTTTCTTATTTATAGAAGTTTTTAAAAATACATTATGAATATTAACTTTTTGACCATTTTCCACATTATAAATATCTTCTCCTTATCGATTTCATGGCTTTTTAAGCTTTGTTTAGGATATCTCTTATCATACAGATGTGACCTATGCAATTTCTATTTTTTTAGGATATATGGAGATTTAGTTTCCTAGGATATGGTCAAATTATATAATAGTTATTTGTTTGAAAGTAGTGTATATTCTGTCTGTTGGGTACAAAGTTCTACTTATATTTATTAGATCAAACTTGTTAAAGTATTGCTCAAATCATCTACTTTCTTATCTATCTACTTGACCTATTAACTTTGTGACAGAGTTTTAGAGTCTCCTACTCTATTGGTTTGTAATATCATTGTACCTAATAGATTTTGCTTTAGGAATCTCAAGGCTATGTTGTCAGTTACTGTTAAGTTCATGACTGTGAGAACTCCTTTGTGAATTTTAACTTTTAACAACATAAAATGCCTCTTCTTGTCTCATTCAAAAAAAAGAGACAAACAAACAAAAACAAAGCAACCAGCCAGTCTACAGTGGCACAGTGGGAAGTCTGTGGGCAAAGTCTGGGCTCAGGTCCCAGCTCCGTACTCCGCAGGCTGTACAACTAGGTAATTCCTTAACTGCCTCAGCTGTAAAAAGGCTCAACTCTAAAGGTTCCTTTCAGACCTCAAAACTCCACGATCAGAAGACATGAGATAGGCTTCTGCTTCTCTTAGGTAGGCTGTGGGGTGGGAAGAATAACTTACCAAAACTGTAACTTCCAGTTAGCATCCGACTGGCTGGCAGTGAGGGTGGAGAAGGGAAAGGATGTGGGTAAAGGAAGGGAGAAAGAGAGAGTGTAAGTCAGTCCATCACTGGCTGTTCCCCAGACATAAAGTCTTTATAGCTCTCTAGCTGCCCTCCCATGCTTCCAGGATGTACAAAGGAAGAGGGGCAGCCCAAGGGCTATTCAGACTTGATGTATGGGAGGCTAAGGAGGAACCAAATGCTTTACAGTCTCTTTCAATTGTGAAACAACACAACATAGAGTTAACAGGTTTTTGCTCTTGGAGGGATGGAGTCAGGACTTCTGGAGACTACACTGAACTTTGACCTAACTCTTTGAATCTTTGGGCAGTTGACCAGCATGAACAATCAGAAAACTTTAGAGAAAAAGTCATGCCCATCCTCAGTTTTTCTAGACACAGGTCTTCCATACTTCCCAGTCAGAAATTTCCTAGTGTATACACTGCACAACTCCTGCTAGCCATTTTCCTTTCATAAAAAAATAGAATAGAGTTCCTTCTTCTTGACAAGAATCTGTTAGACTCTTTTCATCCATTCCTTGAGCTTCTTCTCTTACCCTTTTCTCCTTTACACAGTTCTTTAGGTTAGTGGAGAAGTGAATGAAGGGTGACTATGGACATGGAAAGCTGGATGCAGTTGAAAGAGAGAAAGTAAACCAATGGAGTAGTCTACCTGTGGGTGTTGGCTGGGCCTGGAATGGGGCTTGGCCAGCTGGAGGAATATTTCCAAATGTAGAAGAGCTGGGGCTACTGCCAAAGGCATCAAAGTTGGCAAAGCCCCCATGGGAAGGTGTCTGGCCTATAGGTGGAGAGAATATAGTGTTATATATAATGCATACCTGTATCTATATAATAACCCACTGCCACCAACTTGATTTCAACTCATAGTGACCCTATAGGACAGAGTAGAACTGCCCCATAGGGTTTCCAAGGCTGTAAATCTTTACAGAAGCAGACTGCTACATCTTTCTCCCATGGAGTGGCTGGTGGGTTGGAGCCACTGACCTTTTGGTTAGCAGCCAAGCGCTTTAACCACTGTGCCACCAGGGTTCCTTATCTATATATTATATATACTATTAATTCTAAAGGCCAAAGGCAACTCTTATGGGACATCTGCCTTTCCATAGGGTCCTCTTCAGAGGGAGATGGAGAGGCCTGGGGCAGGGCAGCCAGACACACGAGGGAGAAAGGGGCATCTCAAAGGCCTCCAAGTTCATTCCCCACCATCTTTTATCCTTATTCCAGGAGGTATTAACATTTTGTTCAGGGCCTTGTTTTGGGCAGAATCACCATGAGAAAAATTTTTTTGTGTGTGGAGGAAGGAGGCAAAAAGGAAAAACAGAAACTGGATACTACTTTGTTCAACCCTCTATTGGCTACTGCTCATCTTTGGGAAGAGGGTAATGGAAATGAAACACAAGATAATCCCACTCCCCTGCAACCATTTTAATATAGAGAGAAAGCAATAAAAAGGTTATTTCCAGTGTTCTAAAAGGAAGTGCTGGGAGCTCTCAACTCTAACATTATACAGCCAAACTCCCAAACACAATCTCTGCTGTACATATTTGACTCCAACTCTCCCAGTCTTGAAGCTTCAGAATTACCATCACGTTCATTCACATGAAGAGATCCGTGTGAAATCTGGTTACCTCAGGGAGTGAACCCCTTGTGTTATGGGTACATACATTGAAGGAAGGTTGTCATCCCAAGTCCCACTTACCCGCAAAGGCTGGGAATGCAGCAAAAGCCGGTGCCGCCTGGGGAGCAGCAAACGGGTCTCCACCGATGTCTGCCAGCAGGTCAGTACTGGCCTTCTTGACAGAGGAGTGGGGAGGTGCCTGGGAGCTCCGGGGCTGGGCTATCCGAGCCTGAGACTGACTGACAGACTTGCAGGAGAAGGAATAACATACAGAACTCTATCCCAGACATGACCCAAGCCCCTCCATGATTCCCCAGGCTGCCCCAAGATAGGTAAGTGGAGAGGGAAGAATGTGAATAATTGCTTTCAGCTTTCTGGGCAGAGGCTGCCTTAGCCCCTCTCATACCTAATTCCTCTACCTTCTAAGTATACCAGCTCCCAGAACCACACATTTTAGAGTCTATTAGTCAAGGTTACCCTGAGATCTACAGGAATGCTGCCAACCAGTCTCCCTGGTTCTTTACTTCCTCACCTTTCCCAGGTATTTGAAGCAGTGTCCTGATCCCAATATCCCTTCTGTGTTTCCTTGGAAAGAATGGAGCTGATGTTCTGACTTCTCCAAATACCACTTCCTATTGGGTTCTTTCTTCCAAAAAGGTAGGAGTCCAGAGGTGACAGATGCAAGATATAGGTAACAGCAGGGCTGAGAACCAACTTACAGCTCTTGTACTGCTGTCCACCAAGTCCAGGGGATTTGATTTAGGACAATGAAAACCTGTCTCCTAAAATCCAAAATAAACTTGAAGACCTGACAGTTACCTGGTTAGAGGCGGAGGCAGCAGCCGATAGAGATGGCACAGGATCACCCAGAAGTGTCCGCAGGGGCTTCCCTTCTGGGACGGAGCCCTGAACAGGGGCGGAGGCACTGCCTTTGGTATAAGTGGGCCCCTTTACTTGGTCTGGGGGGACATACCTTTGAGAAAGAATAGTTAAGCTGAAAGGAAAGGGATAAAACCTTGGATCATCCTCAGCTTGGGTGCTTGGGAAAACACAGGTTACGGCAGTCAAAGTCCTATCTCATCTTTTCTCTACTAATTCCTTTTTCTGAACTAAAGGGAATTCTACAACTTAGCAAAGTTCTGCCCATCTTGAGCTTCCCCTTTACTGTCAGATGCTCATTTTTTCTGCAAGAAGGTTCAGTTTGTTCTGGCTTATGCCTATTTCTCCCTCCTCCCTCCTCTTTTTGACACCTCAAACCATCTGTGTTTAAAGTAATAAAACATGCAATAATACTGATGGATGGGCGATCTTATTTTCCAACTTCCTACTCAAGACTTCCCTTTTTATTTCCTGAGTGCTTCCTCAGACTCCTCCTTCTCAGTCCCACAATAGAAGTTTCTGCCACTTCATATTCCAAGCGCTCACAATCTATATTCTATCCTGTCAGCTCCTGAAACTCCTGAAAAATCCCCTTCCTTCACTTTTGGTGTAGGTCCCTACTCTGGAAGTATCTTCTTTATCCTGAGGACACCCCCAGAAGGGACTCCAAAATGCTGTTTTATACACATCATCTGCCTGCTCTCTGCATTCCCTTCTCCACCCTACAGTTATCAAACAATAAGAAGAGACACCTGGGGAAGGAAAAACCAAAGGAGAATGCAGATGCTATCTTCTTCATCGGGAAAACAGAATACATACATAAAAAATCATGAATGAAATGATGTGTTAAAAGCATAAAGCTATAGGAAGTGAGCTTCTAGCTGTCTCTCCCCATATATGAGATGAGCTATAAAAATGAATATACACTCCCACAGGCTTATCTCCCCATTCCAACCAGTCTACTGTCTCCCCAAAAGAAAGGATATCAAAATGCAGGGTTAGTGACTCAGAACAAGTTGTCCTTTCATGTAGATTTATTATTTCGAAGTCAGAATTTAGCCCTAACTGAATCTGAATACTACTGACTCAACCAAAGTTTAACCTTTGACAGAAGTCCAAATTCGACTCTGGAAATTGGACTGTCAGTGAAGCATGTCTGACACACGTCTCCATAGCAATCTCTTTCCTCCTCCTTACCATCTCTTCTTCTCATATTTTTCCTGGAGAAACTCCTTCACCTTCTGAGGATCCCTGGAATCTGGTACTAAAGATGTCCGGGCATCAAAAAGACCCAGCCAGATCTTCCTGCAAACCTAAAAGAATGGAGTCAGGTTATACAGGAGTTGGAGCAGACAGCATGAAATGGGAAACATCCTACTTCCAATTTATTCATCAATGAATATTTATGGAGCATGGACACAGTGCCAGGATCTGGGTATATCCACAAAACAGACATGCTCCCTGCCTTCAGAGATTATAATCGAATGGAGAGGTTACGCCTTAGATAAACAATTTATAATTACATATTGTAACAAATGGAAAATAGAGGGCCATGAGAATTATGGGGAACTAAATTTGGGAGTGGGGTCAGGGACAATTTTCAGAACTGTGGCTTCCAGGACATCCTCCAGAGGATCTTGTTTACACCCCCCAAGTTAGTCAATTACTTATAAGCTAGAGGTACTGCTAACACCCAGGACGTCAACTTACAGCCAGCAGATTTAGCTGGGGAAGGAGTTTAACTTACTTTCAGGTAAATGACATAGACTTAAGCCACGGTTGCCCAGGCTCCTGTCAACAGAGCCAGCTCCATGGAAGTCTTACTCAGAGGGGCTGGCCCAGTCAACTGAGAGCTCAATTAACACAGAGCTCTTGTTTCCCTCTAGAGCACCTGGGATCAAGCCCTACAGAGTTATTGCTTCTTCCCCTGCTTCCTCAAGCAAGGGGCCTGAATAAACCACAATTTGTACAACTAAGAGTCTGTAAATATACAAATATATATTAAGACAAGAAGCCTAAATATACTAAAAAAAATAAGAGAAACTCAACTCAAAAAGAAAAAGAACACCGTAGCGTTTTTTCTATAATCTTGAGGTAAAGCTCCATGGGCAGATAGGGCAACCACAGCCTTCCAGCCATTCCATCAATGGTAGCTCACCTCATTTCCACGAGATTGAAGGAATATTACTTCAGGCTCAGTGAAAGTTGTCATGGAGATGGACTTGACTCGATGAGGGGGGTTCAGGCCTCGCCTATGGGATATAAGTACAATGCAGTTAGCACTGCAGGTCGGTTTATGACAGAAGGGGGAGGGAGATAGGATAGAATAACAGCACATAAATTAAGCTCAGATAGAACCTTTTCCTAAAGCTACTTCCTATTTTAAGGAAAGAAGGAAAACAAAAATATTTTAGAGGCTTCTTCTAATGAGAGGCAGGGAAGAAACAGTCAGGAACATATTGTGATCACGGTCACTCTGGAGAGGGAGGGTAAAGCTTGCCCATCCAGAGCCTCCTCTACCTTGGCTCAGACCCCAACAGTTTCAATGTTCAGCCAGCAGGCCAGGGGGGTACTTCTGAGAACTCAGACGTGCAACCAATCCTCATTTCCTATTTTATCATTGTTTTGAACTTACAGCAAACATCCTCAAGGTCCCAGAACTCATGAAAACACAAATCCCTCAAGCATGAAGGTAGGGAAAAATAAAGTCCTGTGACTACTCCTGATAAACTAACTAAAGATAGGATTTAGTGACAAAAAAACAGAGTCCCTAGGCTGGCTGCTCCTCCTCTTATGTATACAGAAGGCAGAAGGGTAGTGGGGATAAAGAGGGTTCCTTTTCTTTAGGAAGAGATCTCTGAGAAAAGAAATGTACCAGACTTCCTTATTTCTAGATCTTTCAGTGAAGCAGGAGGAAATCAAATTCAACCACAAGATATGAGATTGGTACATGACAGGAACATACACCCTGTAGCAATGCTTTTGTGCCTTCTCTGTGAGTTCTGTTAACTCCCAGGGAGTCCATTTCTGCCCACAGAAACCTTGTGGCGATTACATCAGAGAAGAAGGTTTCCTTGCCTCCACTCAACTGGACTCCTGAGGGTTCTAACAGAGGAACTTGGAGCTGAGCCAGGCAGGATTTCATAGGTTCCCCTTTCCTTACACCTGAAGTTTTGCTCTGCTGTAGACCTACTGCCCTCACTGGAACAAAACAAAACTGGCCAAACCAAAACAAATAAAGTAGACCCCGGGGACCAGGAGAGGAGGACCACTGGAACTTGATATGTGGCACAAGCAGGAAAGATAGTCTCAACTGATGGGGCCTCTTCAGATTTTTCTCCCCTGGAAAAAGTGGGCAAATCAAGATGTTAAAATATAAGTAACTCTAGAATAGAGCCTGGCTGATGTCCTCAGGAAAGCAAAGGGAGAAGAAGAGATAACAAAATTTACCAAACAGAAACTCTAAAAATTCATAAAGAAGTTGGGGAAAACATACATTCATGCTTCCAGGTGCACATGTAGAATTACGGTACTCCTGCCAAGTCTGGGAGAATGGCAGTGTATTTATTAGTGTAAACAGAGGGGCGAGGAGGGAGGAGACAGATGACACTGTACAGAGTGAACAGAAGGGCGACTGCCCTTATGGATGATAAATTACTGACTGTGGGGTTCTAACAAAAGACAGGACCCTGGAGCATATAATTGAGGGCATTTTCAGTAACTCTGCTAGACTTTCAAGTAAAACGTCTCGAAATACCCCTTTAAAAGACAAGCACTATCAAAGAGGACTGATGCCCTAAGGAAAGATAAGAGCAGGGAAAACCAAAAGCAAGGCTTTGTTACTACGTGTCAAACAATAGCTCTTAAACTTGATCTGCCTTGAAGACTCTCTTCTGATCACATTTCAGAGATATTCCAGTTTTCTCTTCTAAAGCCTCTCTTGCTAATGACTTGGTTTTGCTTTGCTTTTAATTCCAGACTGCCTGGTTTTATACTCTTTCCTTTGCTCTTTCTCACCTTAACTACTAGTCCCTACCCCCCACCCCCCACCTCCGAATGCCAGGACTTTCTAAAGTCTAGCCAGAGCAGGCCTCTCTATGATCCCTGTCCTTTCCTTCACCTTTGACTAATAAATATTTGCCAAAATACAAGGCATTGTGGTAGGTACTGAGGATACAAAAACTATAGGAACTAGCTCTTTATCAGCAGAAGCTTATAAGAAGGACCCAGAGAAGCCCAGGAAGGGTGCTTCTCAATGTAACCAACAAACTAAACTCGCTGCTGTCAAGTCGATTCCCACTCATAGAGACCCTATAGGACAGAGTAGAACTGTCGCATAGGGCTTCCAAGGAGCGGCTGGTGGATTCGAACTGTCGACCTTTTGGTTAGCAGCCAAACGCTTAACCACTGCACCACCAGGGCCCCACTTCTCAACGTAGTAGGGGGTCATTTAGTCCATCAGGCACAGAAAGTTCAGGGAAAAATGTGACTTCAGGATGCAGTGGGGGGAAGGAAGAGAAATGGTCACGGGAAAGATAAAATGTATTATGTTTACACAAGAAAAACAGATTCTAAACCTATCACAAAAAGTTCATGGACATTTCCTGAAAGGACAGCCTGATACTGTTAGTAAAGTGCAACATAACAGGGAGGTGTGCTTCCTTGTTAGGAGGGAGAAGGAACTCTCCGAGGCATCAATCAAGACGGGTGCTTAGAACACCTGAACTTCTATGGCTGAGCTAGTACAGGAGGTTTGGTTTTGTTTTTTTAAGGGGGTGGTGGGGTGGGGGAAGACAGAGAAAATAAGTGATCTAGGTGCTTTGGGCCAAATGAGTCTGATGGAACAGGATGTTTCCACAGCACAGTACAAAAAGCATTGCTCTGACCTTGATCTCTGTAGACTGGATTATATACAACCAGAGCCACAGCTTGGGGGCAGGGAGAATTCTCTACAAGGTAACACTGCAGCCCAGGAAAAGGGCCTAGTTACATGGCCTATGAGTCAGAGTATTTGTTTCTGAATCATAGAGAGGCCATGCTGGCTGTGAGAAGCAATTCTGAAACAAGAACCCCCTTCCTCCCAGGGTCTTTCCGAAAGAAGTGAGAGCTTGAATCGAAGGAGGCATTGCCCTTCCAGTTATCATGGCAAATCCATTCTGCCAGGAGGCTCTAGGAAAATATAGAGATGTATTTATTTTCCCAGAACAGGGCAAGTTTTTCCAAATGAAAGAAAGTTACTAGGATAGAAGCCATATTTCAGCCCAGTCACGCTGTCTTCATCTACTTCAGTTTCTTTTTCACAGGGCACCTACATGGCATCGAAGTGTTCTGAATTACTCAGCAAATGAAGCCATTTGTAGTAGATCCTAAAGTCAGCCTGATTCATTCTCTCTCTTCCTCTCTCTCCTCTCCCCTTTGATTCTATTAAGCATACTAGTATTTTCACAAATACCACATCTTTTGTTTTTCTACGATCATCACCCTCAAGCTGGCCCATATTTTGCTTCTATCTTGCTTCATAAAAGCATCAGACCTGTTCAGCTGCTCAGATAAGAGGGTTTTGTCAGGTCAACAATGGAAAAAGCCAGTTCCACCCAACACCTAAGTTCTTTTATTTGTGCCAAATTTAGATTTGGGAATTCCTTGCCTCTGAATATTTGCGATCAAATTCGTACACCTCAGATTGTGTTTCTTTGCTCCTGGGATTCCACTCCTCTATTTCTGAGCAAGCTACAGCTAAACCACTTTAGCTCTTATCTTGAACTCAAACATCACCAAGAAGAGTCCAGGCTCCCCTATTATCTTGCTCCTGACCCAGGATCAATTTCACCAATTTTAGGAAACCTCTTCCTAATCTAAATTCTCCAGCTTCAACCTATTTCCTCTAGTTTTTCCTCAGTGGCCCCCCTCTTCAGGCTCAATCTCAATACTTTTTCCATTTTTCCCCTTTGGTAATTTACTTCCTTAGAGGCTTTTCAAGTTGTCCATGTGCCCCTTATGATAAAGTGTCTAAATCTGTAATTTAGTGCCTCTCTGTCCACCTCTGCCCAGCACAGGTAAATATAAAAAGTGACATGGGTGGAGATTGAGGGATGGGACTAAAATAGGGGCAAGGTACATTTGTACTTCTCCAACTCAGATGAATGGAAAAGTGCTGACTTACTGAACAACATACTATACTTTTGCTTCCATGGAGATAAAAGTGCTTCAACTAGGAACCATCACTAGTAGCCAGACAGAGAAAATACGAACAGGAGTGTAGAAACTTGTCATAAAATAAACAGCTGACAAGCACATCTCTTGACATCCAGCCCAGAGCTCTGTCCAACTTGATTTTGACTCTATTATCGAAGTCAAGTTGTAGGTAAGTAGAAGATACAAGTATCCACTACTGAAACTGAAGGGTGATGGATTAAAGGATGGACCCAAACAGCCAGGTCAGGGAAGCATGTCACATCCTTTGCTGAAAAACTGAATGTCAAAGAGTAGTGTTCATCCCTGATGTCAATGAGATCTCAGGCCTGAACATGCATTTTCTTTCTAAAGAAGAGCGGTTTATCCATAGAGGCATCCAGGCAAACCAGAACAAGAACGAACATTTGAGGCACTGCTTTAGAAATAGATCCTTTTTAGCAGCAATTTTTGCCCCATCCTAAGCTTCAAATGACAGATTCGTCCTCTAGTAGAAGAGTTAGAAATATAACTAAACAAACACACATATGTATATGTTGGGGAAATAAAAAAGATCTATATCCAGGTTAAGGAAATTAGATGTTGGATGAAAACAAAATGAATAAAACTAGGTCAAATTTGGCAACTATAACTGTGGCAGCATGTATGTAAATTTAGAAACAGCAGAAACTAGCAGCCTCTTTCTCAGGCCCTCACACCAATGCTCTAAGTTTGTGTTACAGCTGATAAAATCTTTCTAATTAAAAAAAAAGAGAGCAAGAATGAGCTCACACATGCAAGGATGAAGCCACAGTCATACGCACCCACCACCTTTAAAATACGAATTTTTCTTCAGATCTTGGGAAATTCAACTTTGCTGGAACAGTCAACTTTGCTATTAGCCAATCCAGCCAGCTGGGAACTCTGGTAATTCTGCCAGCTGCCCCCAGAAAACTCCATACCCCTAAGAGGTAAACATAGGTGTAACATAGCAGAAAACTGGCTTTTAAAATAAAGCCAATTCTAAACCATATAACTCTTAGAAGAAAATAAAGGGAAAAATCCTCATGACCTTGGATTTGGCAATGCATCCTTAGCTACGACATCAAAATTCCAAACAACAAAAGAAAAAAAGGATACATAATTTGGACATTATCAAAATAAAAACCTTTTGTGCATCAAAAGACACTATCAAGAGAGTAAAAAAACAGCCCACAAAATGGGAGAAAATATTTGCAAATCCTATAACTGGTAAGAGATTAATATTCAGAATATATAAAGAACTCCCAAAACTCAGTAACATCAAAAAGTACAACCAAATTTTTTAAAAATGTAAAAGAATAGCAAAATGTACAATCAAATGAGCAAAGAACTTGAATAGGTATTTCTTCAAAGAAGACATATAAATGACCAATAAGCCTATGAAAGGATGCTCGACATCAATAGTCAGTATCTACCACCGCCTACTGCCATAGAGTTGATTCCGACTCATAGAGACCCCTAAGGTTTCCAAGGCTGTAAACCTTCTGTGGAAGCCGACTGTCACATCTTTCTCCTGAGGAGCAGGTGGTGGGTTCGAACTGCCAACTTTTTGGTTAGCAGCTGAGTGCTTCAACCAGGGCTCCTGGTTCTAATTACAAAGGTAATATATACCATGTAAGAGTGATTTCAAACAAATCAATAGATGGAAAACATCAAGTTTTTATTATATTATACTTTACTACTCTTCTTGACCTTAGCATAGTCTTAGGTACAGAGCAATAGTTAGATTCTGTTTGCAAACAACAAAACATATTTTGTTAAAAAAAATCCACTAATAGTTATACTTGTCTTTGTACACTGGAGATACTGGACTAACTGCCTTCTTAGAAACGCCATGTCAACTATTTTTTTAAAGTTTCTAAAATGTATGTTTTCCAATGTTTTGGTCTTACTGGTCTTACTTAATGGAGCTATCTATGATGCTTCTATGATGCTTCGGGATATAAACAAATCATCTTGTGTCTTCCACTTTCATAAGCAAGTAACAGGGCATTCACTTCTAGTCTTCATATTGTTGATTTCTGTTTGAAGTTTATGGGCAAGATTTAGCTCCATAGACATGGATGGAAACGCAGGTCTGACAAGTAACATCAATATCCGGACTAAAAGTCCTAGGACTACAAACCACGCAATAGTAAAAAAAAAAAAAAAAAAAACAAAACCTGTTACCGTTGAGTCAATTCCGACTCATAGTGACCCTACAGGACAGAGTAGAACTGCCCGATAGGGTTTCCAAGGAGCG
>NW_004444106.1:5143225-5162563 GCF_000243295.1 Trichechus manatus latirostris | reverse complement strand
AGTCAATTCCGACTCATAGTGACCCTACAGGACAGAGTAGAACTGCCCGATAGGGTTTCCAAGGAGCGGCTGGTGGATTCAAACTGCCGACCTTTCGGTTAGCAGCCATAGCACTTAACCACTGTGCCACCAGGACTCCGATTATACAGTAGGGGAATCCAAATGAAAACCACAATTAGATAACACTCTATTCCCCTAGGATTGCTATTATCAGAAAAACAAAAAATAAAATGTTGGCCTAGTAAGTGAATAACTTAGAATTCTCATGCATTGCTGGTGGAAATGTAAAATGGTGCAGTCACCATGGAAAACGGTTTGATGGATAATCAAAGAGTTAAAAATAGAAATACTATAACCCAGTAATTCCATTCCTAGGTATATACCCTAAAGTCCTTAAGTTTGATTTTACCAGGTACTGAGGGAAGTAGGAAATGAGGAGCTACTGTATAACCAGTGTGGGTTTTTGTTTAGAATGGTGAAAAAGTTCTGTAAATAGATAGCAGTGATGGTTGTAGAACATGAGAATATACTTAACAGAAATAAAGTGTACCAAGATTAGAATGGTGAAATTTATGTAAAGTTTAATGCAGTAAAATAGGTAAAAAACAAACAGACAAAGCCAATCCTGTTCTCTTTTCTCTGGCTATAGTGCTAAGTATAATACTTCAATTTTCCCCTCAAACCTAAAAATCAAACCCATTACCGTTGAGTCGATTCCAACTCATAGCAACCCTACAGGACAGAGTAGAACTGCCCCATAAGGTTTCCAAGGAGCAGCTAGTGGATTTGAACTGCTGACATTTTGGTTAGTATCCAAGTTCTTAACCCCTGTGCCACCATGGCTCCATTTTCCCCTTAATATCCTCTTAATTTTAACAAAGAATATTTCTTCTCCTTGTACCATATGTCTAACCCATACTGAGCTGTGTTTTACTTCACAGCACTTACCACTATCTGCAATGATATCTTTAATGATTTATTTATAGTCCATGACCTTCATTAGGATGTAAGCTACGTGAAGGTTAGGACCTTGTCAATTTTGTTTACTATTGCATCTCCGGTGCCTAAAACAGTGTCTGGGGCTTGATGGCACTCCATAAATATTTGTTTACTAACTGACTGAATGAATATGCAGGCTGCTGTTCTACTACAATTTTCACTTCCCACTAATCTATGGGCAACCAACCATGTGGATTTAAGATGTTAACTATGTGGATTTGAGATGTATCGTCCTGGAGTCATGCCTCTCCATTGCCTGCTGGACTGTGTGGCTCTGTCCTCACTTTGCAGCCAGCAATAAGCATCCTCCGCCTCACACATTCTGCCTGTGGCCTACCTGCCAGCTCCTAGCCCTTCCCACAGTACATCAAGAGGACACAAGTAATAAGACCCTTTTTAAAAGGTTTATCAGCCTTGCCCTAGTCAATGCTAATTAGAACTCCAATTAGCAAGTGAGAGGTACCACCAGAAACCAGGCAGCCCGGTCACAGCCAGGGAAACCACAGCTTTCTTCTAGAGTTTCTCAACATGCCTTCAGTTCAGCGTCATTTATTGGCTCGGCCTCTTGATTCCTCATCCTACTCTCACTTCCTGCTAACAAAGGGTTGGCCTAGCTTCTCATTTCCCAACCTCCAAAGTATGTTTCCCAAAGTTTACCTCAAGAATCACTCAGTGATTCTCATAATGCTAAACACTAAGCAAAAATATCTTTCCTAGAATCTTTTGATACTGCAAAAAGGCTAGTATATTCCTCCCACTTGTTCCCATGGGAACTTAAGTTCCTAAGAAGCTAGGTCCCCAGTTTGATGTACAGACACCATGGACAGAGCCAGGCTAAGTAACTAACTAACTAATCAATCTTTGGGCCATATCCATTTCCATCTTGAATATGCCCAGAGCACAGGTGTTTGACTTTTCATTCATGAGATCAACAAATTGTGCACTGATATTTGAGGAGTGAACTCTACCAGTAAAAGACGACAGGTTTTTAACGTCGCCCAGATCCTGACTGAGGGGTATTCATTATAGAAAGGAAATGTTATCCATGGGACACTTTAGACCAAGAGCTATAAAATAATGAAAATTATGTCCGGACTTCCCACTTATTCAGTGTTTATCCTTCCTGCCATCAAGGTTAACTGTGGGAATGAATTAACATTCTGTTTCCTAACATTTTGTTCCTAGGATCTAGACTCTGATATACCATCAATTTTATCCCCCTGCTTCCCTTTACTTTCCTCCAGACCCTATAATCAGATTTTCCTCTTCATAACAAGACTTTCAGGAATCTGCTCTTTCCCTTTCTACTTTATGCTATAAATACTCCTAAACCTTGTTCCTTCTCTCCTCAGAGTACTTGTGCCAGTCTCAAGTCTCTATCCTCTTGCTTCATCTCAGTCTCTATCTCAACTTGTGACACATTCCTGCTTGGGTTCTAAGTCATTGTCCCAAGAGTCACAGTGGCTCTTAGACTGAAGTTGAGTTCATCTTCACAACACACAGGGAGATTGATCAGAACATAAAGAGAAGTTTGGCAAAAGAGACATAAAACTGAGTAGAGAAATAATCCTAAACTGTATCTTATGAGACCTGGATCCTCATTTCTGGTCTGCCATGATCATAATTAATATTAAACAACAAATGTTGAAAACAACAACTCCCCATATGGCATTGGATAGATTACTAAACAATTCTTTGCTTCTGTTCTCCCATCTGTCATGCATAGAGAACAATATTGCTCCCTCCTTGTCTCTTAAAGGTGTAAGGGGAGAAGAAACAAGAAAAGTTTCACCTGATTAAAAAACAACAATAATACTACATTAAAATAATACTAAAAAAAAAAAAAGACAAAATAAATCGCTTGATAAACACAAAAGGCAGAGATCCAGGCCTGGTATCAAATTTAGTCATGCATCTAACTAGGTAATTCCCTAAGGAGGGAAAAAAAGAAGCCTACCATATAACTGGAGCCCTAGTGGCACAGTGGTTAGGAGCTTGGCTGCTAACCAAAAGTTCAGGAGTTTGAATCTACCAGCCACTCCTTGGAAACCCTGCGAGGCAGTTCTACTGTGTCCTATAGGGTTGTACCAACTCAGTGGAAACGGGTTTGGGTTTGTTTTTGTTTTTTTTTTCCCAACCATATGACCAGAGGAGCTCTGGTGGCACAGTGGTTAAGGTCTCTGCTGCTAACCAAAAGGTCAGCAGTTCCAGTCCAACAGCTGCTCCTTGGAAAACCCCATGAGGCAGTTCTGCTCTGTCCTATAGGGTTGCTATGAGTTGGAATCGACTCAATGGCAACAGGTTTGGTTTTGGGTTTATATAACCAGAAATCTGGGGTAGCACTGTGGCTCTAATTCAGCTCAGGTATGACCAAATACAGTGCCAGTGCCTAGCGTAGCACTGCAGATTATACAACAAAGCCCCCCAAATCTAGTAAGAGTTTGCTGGATGCAAGGTGCCTTGGAAGACAGTCCTCACAATCTGCTTCTGAAAGGTCACAGCCTCGAAAACCCTATGGAATAGTTCTGCTCTGCACGCATGGGGTCGCCATGCATTGCAACTAATAGCACCAGAATCCAGCCATGACAATAAGCAATTTAAATGTGTAAATTATTACACTTAAGGGTGGCTCATCCCGATCACCAAACCTTTGGCAGAGTTAAGCTCTCTACTAGGGTAACACCTCAACTCTCATAGATTTTATAAGAAGCATTCCATAGTCCTGCAAGATAAGGATCTGCACCTGGACACCGGAACAAGGCTCCTTCCCCATCACTATCTCTAAGCCATCAACCTGGGTTAAATTACCTATTTTAAGTTAGTTTCTCTGTCTCACACTCCAGGGAAGAGCATGAGCCAGGAGGAAGAAAGGTTACTCCCTCATCTTTAGCCTAGCTTTCCCTACCTCTTTTCCTTTTTTGCCCTCCACCTACATAAAAACCAAAACCTGTTGCCACTGAGTCTATTCTGACCGACTCATAGGGACCCTACAGGACAGAGCAGAACTACCCTATAGGGTTTCTAAGGAGCGGCAGGTGGATTCGAACTGCCGACCTTTTGGTTAGCAGCCAAGCGCTTAACCACTGCGCCACCAGGGCTCCCCACCTACATAAAGTTCCCTTTAAATGCGTATGTCATTCTCTGGCCCTTTAAATCCCTACCTCGAGACTTCCCTTCAATTCTCCACACTTTCTCCCCACTTTCAGTTCCCCTCGCCTCCCTCTGGGAGTTTTTCTCCCCGGGGTTCCTTCCCTGCCATCGCTCACCTCACCAACGCAATCATGTCTTCTCCGCGTCGTCTCTCCCCTCCCCTTCCCCATGACACCTCTTGCAGCAGACCCCTTAAGCTGAGATCCTCTCACCACATCCTGTGCGTCTCCGAGCCTCCCTCGCCGCCCTCCCACTTCAGCTCTCTTCCCTCTCCCCTCGGAGCATGGGCTTTCCTGTCCGCCCCAGGTCCCCTGTCTCCCCAACGCCACCGACTATTTGCCCTCCTTCCCGGTCCACTCACAGGAGGCCGGAGCAGGTGGTGCAGACGAAGCTGCCCACGGTGATATCCACGTAGGTGACCCCTCGCTGGGCGCACTCGAAGCAGTGGCGGTTCCCGGCCTGGCTGCAGCCGCCCAGCTCTCGCACCCGGCGACACCACACCTCCGAGGCCACCTCTGCCTCTGCCTTCCCCCCGCCGACCCCGCCACCGGGGCCTGGGCCCTTCTTCGCCGCCATCACCATCGCTGCCCACTCACTCGAACCTTAGCCCCTTCAACCACTGCCGCCTTCCCGCCTCCTCTGCCACCTCCGCACGCTCAGCAACCCTGACAGAAGCGCTGCAGCCGGCGGCATCCGCGCGAGACTCCGCGACCCCTTACTTCTCCTACCGTGCACTCTGATTGGCTACTCTCCTCCCACCTCCTCGCTCTGATTGGCCTGACATTAAACGGCCTCGGTTGAAGGAGCCGCCAATGCCTCGCCCCATTGCCTTAAGGCCTCAGGCCTCTCCCATTGGCCCGCAGAGGCATCGGCCGGGAGAACTACGCGTGCCCTCTCTTGTCCCCTCCCCCTCTCGCCACCGCCTTCCCTGCGTGCCACCTCCCAGCTTTGGTTGGTGTGTCCTCCCACAACTCTCTACCTCCCTCGGAACTCCAGACGCTAGCTCTGATTGGCTGGCAAGGCTGCAAAGTTAGCGCGCGAGGAAGAGGAGGTGTCTGGGGATGCGCAACTCTGGTGCTTAGGACACGGATGACGTTACTTCCCGCCAAATTTCAAAGGCCGACTTCCAGACTAAAACAGACTAGGAAGAAAGCCCTGACCATCTACTTACAAAAATAAGATAAAAACTTTATGGATCACAACAGAATATTGTCTAATATAATGCTGGAAGACAAGTACAAACATACAAGAGGTGTGGTAAAGATGGTCCAGCACAGGGCAACATACTTAAGATCGCTATGAGTTGGAGTCAACTTGGTGGCAACAATAACAACACTCTCAGGTAGACTGTGCAGAGAGGCATGCAAAGCAGAAGAAAAGTGGTTATATGCCAGGCTAAGGGAGAGAGAAGGAGTCCTGGTGGTGCAAGGGTTAAACGCTTGGCTGCTGATGGAAGTTGGCTGTTAGAACCTACCTCTTTTCCCTACCTGGTAGGAGAAAGACCTGACGATCTGCTTTGGTAAAGATTACAGCCAAGAAAAACCAATGGGACAGTTCTACTCTGTCGCATGGGGTCCCTATGAGTTGGAATCGATTCAATGGAACCTAACATCAAGAGGACAGGAGGAAAGAAGGGAGCTCTCAGGGAAGGGAAGAGAAGAGAAAAAAGGAAGTGCTTTGTAAATGCTATTTCATTTATGTGCCATAGACAGAATCTCCATTTTACAGAGAAGTTTTAGGTTAACAACTTACCATAGGCCATATAACCAGTAAGTGACCCAGCGAGGATTCTAATCTGGACCTTCTGACTTTAGAAATCCTGCTCCTAACCACCACACGACTCTTCAAATAGTATTTGAATATTTATTTGACAAACACTGAGTGTCTACTATGGTTTCAGGCACTGTTCTAGACACTGGAAATACAACGGTGAAAACAAACAGAAGTTCCTATCTTCCTGGAGCTTACATTCTAATAGGGGGAGGCAGATAATAAACAAATTAAAGAATCACCAGTTAATGATAAGTTCAATAAGGTATTGTAAAGGAAAGTGACTTATTGGGTACTTTAGATTGGATTGGTTAGGGGAAACATGTCTTAAAGGGTAACGTTTAAGCTGAGACCTGAATTACAGAAAGGAGTTAGCCAAGAGGATATCTCAGGAGGAACATCCCAGGCACAGGGAAAAGCAAGTACAAAGGCTTGAAAGCAGGAAGAAATTTGATGTGTTGAAACAGCAAAAAAGAAAACCAGAGTTGTTGGAGCATGGTGAATGAGGAGAGAACAGTCGGAATGATACTGGAGAGGGACTAGATCATGAATAACCTTCCAGACTTTGGTAAGGAGTTTGAACATTCTTCTAAGTGTGAGGGAGAGCTGTATTAGTTAGAATTAGATTCCGTTAAAAGGAGTCCCTGGGTGGTGCAAAGAGGTACCATGCTCACTTGCTAACTGAGGTTCAAGTACACCCAGAGATGACTTTGTGACCTACTTCTGAAAGAATCAGCCACTGAAAACCCTATGGAGCACAGTTCTACTCTAATACACATGGGGTTGCCATGAATTGGAATTGACTGAACAGCACCTGTATTTTTTTTTTTAATTTTATGACAGAAAACCCCTAGTAATTTAGGCTTAAACAAGATGAAGTTTATTTCTCGCTCATGTAAAAGTCTAGGTAGGAAAAAAAAGTCTAGGTAGGCTTTCAGGGCTGGTGGGTAGCTCCACTGTGTCAGGGACCCAGGCTCCTTCTATCTTGTTGCTTCATGGTGCATTACCTCCACTCCCAAGTTCATCTCATGATCTATTCTAGCTTCAGCCATCAGCAGTAGCATTACAGCAGCAGGAAGGGCCAGCTCTTTTTAAGGAAATACCAGGAAATGACCAAAAATGAGAAGGAATAGCTACAAACATCCATTAATAATCAGAACTTGGCCTGTACCAATATGAATCTAGGAAAATTGGAAGTAATCAAAAATGAAAAGGAATGCATGAAGATCGATATCCTAGGCATTAGTGAGCTGAAATGGACTGGTATTGGTCATTTTGAATCAGACAATGATATGGTCTAGTGTGCTGGGAATGACAAATTGAAGAGGAATGGCGTGGCATTCATTGTCAAAAAGAACATTTCAAGATCTGTCCTGAAGTACAACGCTGTCAGTGATAAGATAATATCCATACGCCTACAAGGAAGACCATTGTTCAAATTTACAACTGTTATTCAAATCTACGCGCCAACCACTAAGGCCAAAGATGAAGAAACTGAAGATTTTTACCAATGTCTGTAAGCCTGAAATTGATCATATATGCAGTCAAGATGCATTGATAATTACTAGTGATTGGAATGCAAAAGGTGGAAACAAAGAAGAAGGATCAGTAGTTGGAAAGTATGGCCTTAGTGATAGAAACGATGTCAGAGATCACATGATAGAGTTTTGCAAGACCAACGACTTCTTTATTGCAAACACCTTTTTTCAACAACTTAAGCTGCAACTATACACGTGGACCTCGCCAAATGAGATACTATATTTGTGGAAGGAGACGATGTGGAAGCTCAATATCATCAGTTAGAACAAGGCCAAGGGCTGACTGTGGAACAGACCATCATCAACTGCTCATATACAAGTTCAAGTAGAAGCCAAAGAAAATTAAAACAAGTCCACAAGAGCCAAAATAGAACCTTGAGTATATTCCACCTGAACTTGGAGACCATCTTAAGAATAGATTTGACACATTGAACATTAATGACCGAAGACCAGATGAGTTGTGGGATGACATCAAGGATGTCATACATGAAGAAAGTAAAAGGTAAAAAGACAGGAAAGAAAGAAAAGGCCAAAACAGATGTCAGAAGAGACTCTGAAACTTGCCCTTGAATGTAGAGTAGATAAAGCAAATGGAAGAAATGAGGAAGTAAAAGAGCTGAACAGAAGATTTCAAAGGGCGGCTGGAGAAGACAAAGTAAAGTATTATAATGAAACGTGCAAAGACCTGGAGATAGAAAACAAAAAGGGAAGAACATGCCTAGCATTTCTCAAGCTGAAAGAACTGAAGAAAAACTTCAAGCCTCGAGTTGCAAAACTCAATCCTCAAGGATTCTATGGGCAAAATATTAAACAATACAGGAAGCATCAGAAGAAGATGGAAGGAAGACACAGAGTCACTGTACCAAAAAGAACTGGTCGATGTTCAACCATTTTAGGAGGTAGCATATAATTAAGAACTGATGGTATTGAAGGAAGAAGTCCAAGCTGCACCGAAGGCACTGGTGAAAAACAAGGCTCCAGGAATTGACAGAATACCAACTGAGATGTTTCAACAAACAGATGCAGTGCTGGAGGTGCTCACTCGTCTATGGCAAGAAATTTGGAGGACAGCTGCCTGGCCAACCAATTGGAAGAGATCCATATTTGTGCCCATTCCAAAGAAAGGTTACCCAAATGAATGCGGAAACTGTCGAATAATATCATTAATATCACACACATAAAATTTTGTTGAAGATCGTTCAAAAATGGTTGCAGCAGTACATTGATAGGGAACAGCCAGAAATTCAAGCTGGATTCAGAAGAGGATGTGGAACGAGGGATATCATTGCTGATATCATTGGCTGAAAGCAGAGAATACCAGAAAGATGTTTACCTGTATTACTCTGCGGATCATAACAAATTATGGATAGCATGGAGAAGAATGAGAATTCCACAATACTTAATTGTGCTCATGAGGAACCTGTACATAGACCAAGAAGCAGTCGTTCGAACAGCAGCTAACAACAACCAGGAAACTGCACACAACCACATCAGCTCTCATCCCGTTGGCCAGAACTTAGTCACATGACTACGTTAAGTATAAGGTGGGATTCTGGAAAATGTATTCTTTACTTTGGGCTTTATGTGCCCACCTAAATTTTAGAGATTTTATAACAGAGGTAGAAGGCTGTTGTTGTTAGGTGTCATTGAGTCAGTTCCGACTCATAGTGACCCCATGTACAACGGAACGAAACACTGTCCTGTCCTGTGCCATCCTCACAATCGTTGTTAGGTTTGACCTCAATGTTGCAGCCACTGTATCAGTCCATCTTATTGCGGATCTTCCTCTTTTGCGCTGACCTCTACTTTACTAAGCATGATGTCTTTCTCCAGGGACCGGTCCCTCCTGATAATAAGTCCAAAGTATGTGAGACGAAGTCTCGCCATCCTTGCTTCTAAGGAGCATTCTGGCTGTACTTCTTCAAGACAGATTTGTTAACTCTGCTAGCAGTCCGTGGTATATTCATATTCTTCGCTAACACTACGATTCAAAGGCATCAATTCTTCTTCAGTCTTCCTTACTCATTGCCCAGCTTTCATATGCATGTGAGGCAATTGAAAACACCATGGCTTGGGACAGGCACACCTTAGCCCTCAAAGTGACACCTTTGCTTTTTAATGCTTTCAAGAGGTCTTTTGCAGCAGATTTGCCCAATGCAATACATCATTTGATTTCTTGACTGCTGCCTCCATGGGCATTGGTTGTGTATCCAAGTAAAATGAAATCCTTGACAACTTCAATATTTTCTCCATTTAGGTAGAAGGAGAGGAGACATATTAGAATAAAATCACCATCTCTGCCACAGAAGCCATTGGAAGGGTTTTAGCAGGGCAAGACCTGTTGCTCTGATTTTCATTTTTGAAAAAAAATAATTATTTTCACTGTAGAGGAGATGGTTATAGATGGGTAAGATTGGAACTAGGGAAGATAATTAGGAAGTGGGTTCATCAGTCCAAGTGAAAGATAATAGTGGCATAGATCAAAGTGGTAGGAATCAGCTGAAGGGAACGGGATTGTTTCAGGGAAAGTTTTTCAGGTAAAATCCATAGTAGCTGCTAATGGATTAGATGTGGGAGGTGAGGGAAAGAGTCTGTAGGTTCTCTCTTTACTCTTCTGGTAAAGTCTTTTAGTGAGCGTAAGAGTTTAATTTTTAGAAGATCTCAGTTATCTAGCTTATCTTCTGGTATTCGTGTATTGTTAGTTATGGTTTGTATTCTATTCATGCCATGTATTAGGGCCCCTAGCATTGACCCTATTTTTTCTTCCATGATCTTTACAGTTTTTGGTTTTATATTTAGGTATTTGATCCATTTTGGATTAGTTTTTGTGTATGGTGTGAAGTATGGGTTCTGTTTCATTTTTTTTAACAGATGTACATCCAGTTTTGCCAGCACCATTTATTAAAAAAAAACTGACTTTTCACCCTAATACATAGCATAAACAGAATACGAACCATAAGTAATAACGCACAAGCACCAGAAGAGAGACTAGATAACTGGGAGCTCCTAAAAATCAAACACTTATGCTCATCAAAAGACTTCACCAAAAGAGTAAAAAGACAACCTACAGACTGGGAAAAGAATTTTGGCTATGACAAATCTGGTCAGCGTCTAATCTCTAAAATCTACAAGATACTGCAAAACCTCAACAACAAAAAGACAAATAACCCAATTAAAAAATGGGCAAAGGATATGAACAGGCACTTCACCAAAGAAGACATTCAGGCGGCTAACAGACACATGAAGAAATGCTCATGATCAGTAGCCATTAGAAAAATGCAAATCCAAACTGCAATGAGATACCATCTCACCCCAACAAGGCTAGCATTAATCCAAAAAACACAAAATAATAAATGCTGGAGAGATTGTGGAGAGACTGGAACACTTATACCATGTTGGTGGGAATGTAAAATGGTACAGCCACTTTGGAAATAGATTTGACGCTTCCTTAAAAAGCTAGAAATAGACGTGCCGTTCGATCCGGCAGTCCTGCTCCTTGGAATAAATCCTAGAGAAATAAGAGCTATCACATGAATAGATATATGCACACCCATGTTCTTTACAGCACTGTTCACAATAGCAAAAAGATGGAAACAACCTAGGTGCCCAACGATGGAAAAATGGATAGCAAATTATGGTATATTCACACAACAGAATACTACGCAAAGATAAAGAACAATGATGAAGCTGTGAAACATCTTATAACATGGAGAAATCTGGAGGGCGTTATGCTGAGTGAATTTAGTCAGTCACAGAAGGACAAATATTGTATAAGACCACTATTATAAGAACTCAAGAAAAGGTTTAAACACAGAAGAAAACATTCTTTGATGGTTATGAGGGTGGGGAGGGAGGGCGAGGGTTATTCACTAACTAGATAGTAGACAAGAATTATCTTAGGTGAAGGGAAGGACAGCACACACTACAGGGGAAGTCAGCACAACTGGACTAAACCAAAAGCTAAGAAGTTTCCTGAGTACAATCAAACACTTAGAGGGACAGAGTAGCAGGGGCGGGGGTCTGGGGAACATGGTTTTAGGGGATATCTAGGTCAATTGGCATAACATAGTTTATTAAGAAAATCTTCTGCATCCTACTTTGGTGAGTGGTGTCTGGGGTCTTAAAATCTAGCAAACAGCCATCTAAGGTGCATCAATTGGTTCCAATCACCTGGAGTAAAGGAGAATGAAGAACACCAAAGACACAAGGAAAGTATTAGCGCAAGAGACAGAAAGGGCCACATAAACCAGAGACTGCATCAGCCTGAGACCAAAAGAACTAGATTGTGCTGGGCTACCACCAATGACTGCCCTGACAGGGAACACAACAGAGACTCCCTGATGGAGCAGGAGAAAGGTGAGGTGCAGAACTCAAATTCTAGTAAAAAGACCGGACTTAATGGTCTGACTGAGACAGGAGGAACCCCAGAAAGCATGGCCTCCGGACTCTCTGTCAACCCAGACGTAAAACAGTTCCCGAGGCCAACTCTTCAGACAAAGATTGGACTGGACTGTGGGACATAAAATGATACTCGTTAAGGTGTGCTTCTTAGCTCAAGTAGATACATTAAACTAAATGGGCAGCTTCTGTCTGAAGGTGAGATGAGAAGTCGGAGAGGGTTAGAAGCTGGTTAAATGGATGTGGGAAATCAGGGGTGGAAAGGAGGAGTGTGCTGTCTCAGTATAGGGAGAGCAATTGGGGTCACATAACAGTGTATGTATAAATTTTTGTATGAGCGACTGACTTGAATTGTAAACTTTCACTTAAACTACAACAGTTAAAAAAACAACTGTCTTTTCCCCATTTAATGGATTTTCAGCCTTTGTCAAAGATCAGGTGACCGTAGGTGGGTGGATTTACATCTGGGTTCGTGATTCTGTTCCATTGGCCAATGTGTCTGTCATTGTACCACTACCAGGCTATTTTGACTACGTGGCTGTATAGTAGTTTCTGAGGTCAGGTCGTATGAGGACTCCTACTTTGTTCTTCTTCACTAATGCTTTAATTACATGAGGCCTCTCTCCTTCTGTATAAAGTTGATCATTTTTTCTATCTCGTTAAAAGATACTGTTGATATTTGGATTGAGATTACATTGTATTTGTAGATTGCTTTGGGTAGAATTGACATTTTCACAACGTTGAGTCTACCCGTCCATGAGCATGGTATGTTTTTCCATTTACGTAGTTCTCTTTTGGTTTCTTGCAGTAGTGTTTTGTAGTTTTCTGTGTGTACATCTTTTATGTCCATGGTTAGATTTATTCTAGTGGTCTAATGACTTTTTAAAAATTATCAAGGGGAAATTCACATAACATAAAATTAACCCTTTTAAAGTATCCAATTCAGTGGTAGTTAGTACATTCATAGTGTTGTGCAACCACCACCTCTATCTAGTTCTAGAACATTTTCATTACCCCAAAAGAAAACCCCATTTTTAAAAAATTGGCAACCACCAATCGGTTTTCTCTCTCTATGGATTTGCCTATTCTGGATATTTCATATAAATGGAATCATACAATATGTGACTTTTTATGTCTGACTTCTTTCACTTAGCATAATGTTTTCGAGGTTCATCCATGTTGTAGCATGTATCAGAACTTCATTCTTTTTTATGGCTGAATAGTATTCCATTGTATGAATATACTACAATTTGTTTATCCACTGGTGGACATTTAGGTTGTTTCCACTTTTTTGGCTATTGTGAATAGTGCTACTATGAACATTCATGTAGGAACATTTGTTTGAGTACCTGTTTTCAATTCTTCTGGGTATGTACCTAGGAATGGAATTGCTGGGTCACGTGGTAATTCTGTTTCACTTTTTGAGGAACCACCAAATTGTTTCCACAGTGGCTGAACCATTTTATATTCCCAGCAGCAACACATGAGAGTTCCAATTTCTACATATCTTTGCCAGCACTTCTTGTTTTCCTTTTTTTTTTTTTTCCTTATAGACATTCTAGAGGTATGTGGCTCATTGCCATTACCACTGGGACCAGACCAAACCAAGCCCGTTGCTGTGGAAGTGGTAACTAATTGTGGTTTTGATTTGCATTTACCTAATGACTAACGAGGAAACCCTGGTGGCGTAGTGGTTAAGAGCTATGGCTGCTAACACAAAGATCAGCAGTTCAAATGCACCAGGTGCTCCTTGGAAACCATATGAGGCAGTTCTACTCTGTCCTATGGTCACTATGAGTCGGAATTGACTCGATGATAATGGCTTTGGTTTTTTTGTTTGTTTGTTTTTAATGACTAATGATGAACATCCTTTCATGTGCTTTCTGGCCATCTTCAAGTCCTTTGCCCATTTTATTTTATTTGGCTTTAACAAACAAATTTATTCTCTCACAGATTAGGAGGCTAGAAGTCTGAATTCAGGGCACCACCATTGCACATTTTGAATTTGTTTTTTGTTGTCGTTGAGCCTAATGCCTTTCCAAACTGACTTTCAATTAATCTTCTTGTTTTTAGTTCCCACATTGTTATGAATTGAATTGTGTCCCCCCAAAATATATGTTGCAAATCCTAACCTCTATTCCTGTGGTTAAAATCCAGTTTGGGAATGAGTTGTCTTTGTTACGTTAATGAGACAGGATTAGTGTAGGGTGTGTCTTGAGCCAATCTCTTTTGAGATATAAAAGAGATTAAACAAGCAAGCTAGAAGGCAGAGATGAGAGAAGAGAGATGCCAAGCCATGTGAAGATCACTCAGGAGCAGAAGCTCAGAAGAGACAAAGACTTTCCTCGAGAGCTGACAGAGAGAGAAAGCTTTCCTCTAGAGCCGGCACCCTGGATTTGGACTTCTAGCCTCCTAAACTGTGAGAAAATAAATTTCTGTTTGTTAAAGCCACTCACTTTTGGTATTTCTGTAGTAGCAGCACTCATTGACTAAGACACATTTACCCTGCTTCCAGAGGTACCTACTGCCACCAATTCCTGAGAGGGTCACTTAAAGTCCCACAGCTTACTGATGTTCTGTTTTGTTTTCCCAGTCTTTTCTCTCTGTGTTTCATTTTGAATAACTTCTATTCCTATGACTTTAAGTTCATAATCTTCTCTTCTGTAGTGTCTAATCTGCTGTTAATATCATCCACTATATTTTTCATCTTAGACATTGTATTTTTCATGTCTAGAAGTTAGATTTAGGCCTTTTTTCATATCTTCTATGCCTCCCCTTATCATGCTCATGCTTTCCTCTACCTTCTTCTACGTATGGAATATATATTTTAAAATTTTTTTCTTGTGGTAAATATATAGGTGACAAAACATTTGCCATTTCAACAATCTTCACGTGTACAGTTAAGTGACATTAAATATGTTAATCATATTGTTCAACCATCACCATTCCTGAATTTTTCCATCACCTTTAACAGAAGCTCATATCGCCTAATGGGATATATTTTTAATAGCTTTCTTAATGTCCTCTATCACTTGTGTCATTTCTGGGTCTGTTTCTGTTTGATTTTTTTGTGCCTCACTGTGGGTCGTGTTTTCTTGCTTCATTACATCTCATATTTCTTTTTATTGGATGCCAGACACTGTGAATTTTACCTAACTTCCTGGAAACCATCCAAGAGCAATTGGGAAAATACAAATAAAAATACAAATTCTAATTCAACAAAACAATGAAGTAGCCAAAACTCCCAACCACAATTCAGGTGGAAGAGGAAGGAAAGCAAGGTCATTGCTACTGCAGATCTCAAAAAGAGCTAGCAAAAATATATTCCTTAAGGGTGTTGGGCATACCACAAAGTGCAGAAGTCACCTCAGGCTCTGTTTCAGGTGTTTAAGGGAACTGAGGAGACAGGGTGGCAGCAGAAGCTTCTTGAATCTGGTTTAGCTCTGAGAAGCCAAAGGGGTGAGGTTGGATGAAGATCAGTAGGCAAGCCATTGCATGAGGCAGTCTCTCTTTGGGGTACAAAATACCAAATCTGTTGCTGTCGTGTTGATTCTGACTCACAGCGACCCTACAGCGCAGAGCAGAACTGTTTTATAGAATTTCCAAGGAGCAGCTGGTGGATTCGAACTGCATCTAGGGCTGCCTCTCTGGGGTAGCAGGGTAAAAAAAGAGACTTTACATTATAAAAAAAAATCTGCAAGAGTTGGATAACTTCAATAGCGTGATTAATAAGGTAGATCTGATTGTTATTTGTCAAACACACCTTTGTTTCAGATGCTCAGAGAAAATTCACAAAAGCTGAGTGTTAGGCTACAAAGAAAGCCTCATTAAATTATAAAAAATAGAACTAGTATATATGTCATTCTCTGATCACTATGTAATACAACTAGACAATAATATTAAAACTAACGGGAGAATGTCCCTACCACCTGAAAAATTTTATTATTCTGTTTTTTAAAAATCTCAATTATCAATAAAGAAATACGGATCAAAATGCAGAATATTTAGAAAACAATAGTAAAAACCACAACATTTCAGAATCTCTGGAGTGCAGCTAAAACAATGCTCATATGAGATTTTTTTGGCCTTAAGTTGAGAAACAATAAAAAAAATTAAAATAAAATTTAATTTAACACATAACAATAAAAATTAGAGTAAACATCCAAATTGGACAAGCAGTGGGAAGAAATTAATAGATAAAATTAAAAATTAAGTCCGAAAACAAAGACTAGAACTAATAAATAAAATGGGAATAAATGGATGCTTCTTTAATGTGATAAGCTATATTAACCCAACAGTCAGCATCAAGCTTTATGGAGAAATAGATACACTCCCGTTAAAATAAAGAATGAGAAAAAGATATCCACTAATGTTTAACATTGTTCTGAGTTCAAACAACTTAATTAGACAAGACAAAGTAACTAGTGATAGAAAAAAAATCAAAAAGAGAAGGTAAAACTGTCATTGTTTGAAGATAATGTGATCTCTACCTGGAAAAATGAAGAAAATCAACAACAACAGAAGTATCATAAACAACAAGTGAATTCAGTAAGAGGCAAGATACAATCCTAAGGCCCTGTCATAGCACCAGACTTCTTGGGAACCTGGCAGGAATCTGGTAGCAGGTCAACTCTATCAAGTCCCTTCTGTCACAGAGGGTGGGGTGATTTATACACTCTGCAAGAGACATTTAATCTGTACAGGTAGTCCCCAACTTATAATGGGGTTCCGTTTTGACAACTCAGTCAAAAGTCGGTTCTGACATAAGTTGATTACCTCACTTTTTTTTTAGTTTTCATTATTATTGCCTTTTATTATCAGTAACTTTATAAATCCAATCTTTGACTTTAGGGGTTAGAAACATTATGTATAAACTTATGGATATATTTTAATACATACATACATAAAAAAATACACAAATCATAAAAATTTACTGTGTCGATGAAGAGTTGGATGACGTTGGCATTTTGTCAATTGCGGTAATAATTCTACTTGTGGAAGGCTCTGGATCATCTGGATTATTCCTGGGAATTGTTGCTGTTAGGTGCTGTCGAGTCGGTTCTGACTCATATCGATCCTGTGTATAACAGAACAAAACACTGCCCGGTCCTGCGTCATCCTCACAATTGTTGTTATGCTTGAGCCCATTGTTGCAGCCACTGTGTCAATCCATCTCCTTGACTGTCTTCCTCTTTTTTGCTGACCCTCTGATTTACCAAGCATGATGTCATTCTCCAGGGACTGGTCCCTCCTTATAAGATGTCTAAAGTACAAGAGACAAGTCTCGCCATCCTCGCTTCCAAGGGGCATTCTGGCTGTACTTCCTCCAAGACAGATTTGTTCTTTCTTCTGGCAGTCCATGGTATATTCAATATTCTTCGCCAACACCATAATTCAAAGACATCAATTCTCCTTTGGTCTTCCTTATTCATTGTCCAGCTTTCACATGTATATGAGGCAATTGAAAATACCATGGCTTGGATCAGGCTCACATTAGTCTTCAAAGTGACATCTTTGCATTTCAACAATTTCAAGAGGTCTTTTGCAGTGGAGTTGCCCAATGCAATACAGTACTGATTTCTTGACTGCTGCTTCCATGGGCGTTGATGTGGATCCAAGTAAAATGAAGTCCTTGACAACTTCAACATTTTCTGCACTTACCATAATGTTGTTTATTGGTCCAGTTGTGAGGATTTTTGTTTTCTTTATGATGAGGTGCAATCCATACTGAAGGCTATGGTCTTTGATCTTCATCAGTACGTGCTTCAAGTCCTCTTTAGGCAAGCAAGGCTGTGTCATCTGCATGTCACAGGTTGTTAATGAGTCTTCCTCCAATCCTAATGCCCAGTTCTTCTTCAGATAGTCCAGCTTCCAGGATGATTTGCTCAACATATAGATTGAATAAGTATGGTGAAAGGATACAACCCTAATGCATACCTTTCCTGCCTTTAAACCATGAAGTATTCCCTTGATCTGTTCGAAAGACTGCCTCTTGGTCTATGTACAGGTTCCCCATGAGCACAATTAAGTGTTCTGGGATTCCCATTTGTTACATGGATTGAATTGTGTCCTCCAAAAATGTGTGTCAACTTGGCTAGGCCACGATTCCCAGTATTGTGTGATTATCCACCATTTTGTCATCTGATATGATTTTCCTATATGTTGTAAATCCTACCTCTATGATGCTAATGAGGCAGGATTAGAGGCAGTTATGTTAATGAGGCAGTACTCAGTCTACAAGATTAGGTTGTATCTTGAGTCAATCTCTTTTTAGATATAAAAGAGAGAAGTGAGCAGAGAGACAGGGGGACCTCATACCACCAAAAAAGTAGTGCCAGAAGCAGAGTGTGTCCTTTGGACCTGGAGTCCCTGTGCTGAGATGATCCTAGACCAGGGGAAGATTGACAACAAGTACCTTCCCCCAGGGCCAAGGGAGAGAGAAAGTATTCTCCTGGAGCTGGTGCTCTGAATTCAGACTTCTAGCCTACTAGACTGTGAAAGAATAAACTTCTGTTTGTGAAAGCCATCCCACTGTGGTATTTCTGTTATAGTAGCACTAGATAACTAAGACACCATTCTTCACAATGTTATCCATAATTTTTTATGATCCACACAGTTAAATGCCTTTGCATAGTCAGTAAAACACAGGTAAACATCTTTCTGGTATTCTCTGCTTTCAGCCAGGATCCATCTAACATCAGCAATGATATACCTTGTTCCAAGTACTCTTCTGAATCCAACTTGAATTTCTGGCAGTTCCCTGTCCATGCACTGCTATAACTGCTTTTGAAACATCTTCAGCAAAATTTTACTTGTGTGTGACATTAATGATATTGTTTGATAATTTCCAAATTCTGTTGGATCACCTTTCTTTGGAATGGGCACAAATATGGATCTCTTCCAACTGGTTGGCCAGGCAGCTGTCCTCCAAATTTCTTGGCATAGACAAATGAGCACCTCCAGTGCTGCATCTGTTTGTTGAAACCTCTCAATTGGTATTCCATCAATTCCTGGAGCCTTGCTTTTCACCAATGCCTTCAGAGCAGCTTGGACTTCTTCCTTCATCACCATCGGTTCTTAATTATATGTTCCTTCCTGAAATGATTGAACATTGACCAATTCTTTTTGGTACAGTAATACTGTGTATTCCTTCCATCTTCTTTTGATGCTTCCTGCGTTGTTCAATATTTTAACTTCAAAATTGCAACTTGAGGTTTGAACTTTTTCTTCAGTTCTTTCAGCTTGAGAAATGCAGAGCATGTTCTACCATTTTGGTTTTCTAACTCCAGGTCTTTGCACATTTCTTTATAATACTTTGTCTTCTTGAGCAGCCCTTTGAAATCTGTTCAGCTCTTTTACTTCATCATTTCTTCCTTTCGCTTTAGCTACTGGACGTTCAAGAGCAAGTTTCAGAGTCTCTTCTGACATCCATTTTGGTCTTTTCTTTCTTTCCTGTCTTTTTAATGACCTTTTACTTTCTTCA
>NW_004444106.1:5062675-5143125 GCF_000243295.1 Trichechus manatus latirostris | reverse complement strand
GACGTTCAAGAGCAAGTTTCAGAGTCTCTTCTGACATCCATTTTGGTCTTTTCTTTCTTTCCTGTCTTTTTAATGACCTTTTACTTTCTTCATGTATGATGTCCTTGATGTCATTCCACAACTCGTCTGGTCTTCAGTCATTAGTGTTCAATGTGTCAGATCTATTCCTGAGATGGTCTCTAAATTCAGGTGCGATATAGTAAATGTTGTATTTTGGCTCTGGTGGAGTTACTCTAATTTTCTTCAGCGTCAGCTTGAATTTGCTTATGAACGATTGATGGTCTGTACACAGTCGACCCTTGGCCTTGTTCTGACTCATCAGAATTGAGCTTCTCCATTGTTTCTTTCCACAGATGTAATCGATTTGACTTCTCTGTATTCCACCTGGTAAGGTCCACGTATGTAGTCACTGTTTATGTTATTGAAAAAAGGTATTTGCAATGAGTCACTGGTCTTGCAAAATTCTATCATGCGAACTCCAGCATCGTTTCTATCACCAAAGCCATGTTTTCTGGCTACTGATCCTTCCTCTTTGTTTCCAGCTTTCGCATTCCAATCACCAGTAATTATCAGTGCATTTTGATTGTGTGTGGTGATCAACTTCAGACTACAGAAGTTGGTAAAAATCTTCAATTTCTTCATCTTTGGCCTTAGTTGTCGGTGTATAAATTTGAATAATAGTCGTATTAACTGCTCCTCCTTGTAGCTGTGTGGATATTATCCTGTCACTGACAGTGTTGTATTTTAGGATAGATCCTGAAATGTTCTTTTTGACCATGAACGCAACGCCATTCCTCTTCAATTTATCATTCCTGGCATGATTGTCTGATTCAAAATGGCCAATACCAGTCCATTTCAGCTCATTAATGTCTAGGATATCGATCTTCATTTTTGAAGACTTCCAATTTTCCTAGATTCATACTTTGCACATTCCACATTCTGATTACTAATGGACGTTTGCAGCTGTTTCTTCTCATTTTGAGTTCCCTGGGAATGGGGATGACATTTCTAGTCAGAAAATTAGTGAGCGTTTTCTGTATGGTCTTTTCCTTTTTTTCTTCATATATTTCATGGTAACACCATTGGTTCCTGAATCTGCCTATCGACTTTCAAGCAAAGTGATCAACGTTTGGGTCCATGTTCCCAAGCAACGGAAGCCCCTGATTTAGTTTAGAAAACTAAATCTATTTGGCAGTGTTTTGAACACTAAATCATAAAATTGAACATCTGCAAGTGAATGTCTGAGAATGATAACATCAGCAAATTACAAGCTGCAATACTGTATGTAGTGCATATGACTAACGGTAAGATGTAACAAAAAAACCCACAAAAAATGCATGGTCGTAACTCGAATATGTCATAAGTCGAGGACTACCTGTATTTGTTATTGTTTTTGTTTTTTTTTTTTTTTTTCCTGCAGGTCATACCTCAGACTACTTTACCGTTCCTGGAATTACTAACTTGACAAACCACAAGGTGGTCCAGGCAAAACTGTCTCTAACCAAGGAACTCACTTCCCAGTGAAATAAATAAGACGGTTGAATTGGCCAGACACAAGCTAACTGGTCTTATCGTATTTCCCATCCACCTGAAGCAGCTGGCTTTTAGAACAATGAAATGGTCTTCAGAAACAGATCCAGCAGTCTCTGGGAGACCACACCTGTGAAGCTGGGACACTGTTTTGCAGAAAGTGATATGTGATCTGAAACAGCAACCGGAATGCAGTGTCAATTCTCCCTCAGTCAGAGCAGAGGTCCAGAAACCAAGGGTTAGGGTGGGAGTGGCAGCTCTCACTATTGCTTCTTTCTCTAAAAATATTTGCTTCCCATCCTCCAAGTCACTCATGCTCTGTGGGTTTAACTGCCCAAGGGCAAGGCATTTTCACCAGGGAACCCAATAAATGTTCCACCTGGCCTCCCCCCACTAGGGCAATGGCAGAAAAGGATGTCCCAGTGCTTGCTGTGCTCCCCCTGATTATGAAGAGGAATAGGGTTGTTGCTCCCCGATAGGGCCTGGGAGGTATAGGAGGTTGGAGAAGGAAGAGCTCTGTGGTTGCCTCCTGGCAGTACCACACTCAGTGGCAAAATTTAACAGAAAATTATCACAACCTATATTAATATTCTAATTTTCTTCCCCCACTATTGTATACTTGGGGGTTTGGTGGTAGCTAAATTTACCCATTTGTTCAAGGTTTTAGTATGGTAAGAAATAAACCTTGGGTGTTAATAAGCTATAGAAGGAAAGGACAGCACCTGGAAATTGTGAACTCTGAAACTTAGAAGGAATGTTTAAAGTGGCCTGAGATGTCACATCTGCATATCTGGGTATGACTTGGAACTGCATTCTTTTAGAGACATTGAACGCATTTGTGGCTGTGATAAATGGAAAGGTGCAACAAAGTACACATTGGGGTGCCCAGGGCTTAGTTTTGGGTTCACTTCTTTTCTCTGTCTACATGCTTTCCCTAAGCAATCTCATCCAGTCCAATGGTTTTAAATAACTTTTACTTACTGATGACTCCTAAACTTAAACCTACTCTGGCCTCACCATGGAAATCCAGACTCTTTATCCATCTGCCTACTTGATATCTTCCCTCGGAGGCCTCATGCCAAAAAAACCCATTGCTGTTGAGTTGATTTTGACTCATAGTGACCCTATAGGACAGAATAGAACTGCCTCATAGGGTTTCCAAGGCTGTAATCTTTATGGAAGCAGACTGCCATATCTTTCTCCTGCAGAGCAGTTGGTGAGTTCAAACCGCAGACCTTTTTGTTAGCAGCTGAGCGCTTTAATCACTGCACCACCAGAGCTCCTTTGGAGGCCTCATAGCATCTCAAACCAATTAGCCTGGAGAATAGAATAATGATGTAGAGGCCTTATAGCTTCCCATCCCCCTCTTTAAGGAGTTCCGGATCTACAAACGATAAACTGACTCAGAAATGGTTACTGCCAGAAGGACTATGACTATATAGTGTGCTGGTTTGAGTTCAGTCTTTGTGCCTTGACCTAAGGAATTCTTTTATTATACAAATCAAGTAGAACCTAGGCCTGCCCATCCGTTCTGTTCCTGCCAGCACCTTGGGCAGAAGCCAAAACCTCAGCTCAGTGTGCTAGGCCATTTCTTGCACCACATCTACTTGGCTTTTGCTTTTTTGTGGCCACAGCTAAGGGTGATATTCAAAATATTTAGCAGCTTGATACCATATGGCCACCAGCCAATTAGAATAGACACTGACTTTAGCACTGAATCAGGTTCCTGGAGGTCAACAGCAGTTCTGGACATTAACCCTTTATTTGCAAGATGACAGGGGGGTCTGGTGGTCTTGAGGCAGGTAGATGGGTGTGGGGCACTCAGGAGACTCTAGATGGCAATATACCAACTTGCTCCCCAGAAAGAAAAGCAGTTCAGTATTTGCACAACCAATATGGCCACAGGAAGAACGTCAGCCTGGCCTCAGCGGGGCAGCAGAGCCTGGATGGCCCATCCACTTTACTTTTAATAGCTGCCTCCTCTTGGTCTAACCGCTTACTTTTCTCCTTTGCCAATACTATCAGTAATCTCATTTCAGTTAACCACCCTCCTTCCAACCCTCCTGGTGGGAACAAAGCTCTCTCTCTCATACCCAACGAAGGAGATTTGCTAATTAGTCTTTCATCTGTGATGAATTTCAGGGTCCTGAAGAGGAACATAGTGTTAGAGGTGCGGGTGGGGGAAGACACACTCCTTCAGTCTTGGTATTTATTCATCTGTGATGTGTCAAGAGCCATCAGGCTCTTCAGTGTCAGCTTGACAAAGGAGTGTAATCAACTAAAGTGTGTGCAGGAAGAAAAGGGAAGGGTGGCAAGTAGAGACTGGAAGGAGGGAAGGGAGGGGTGGAGGAAAAGGAAGAAAATAAAGGAATTGTTTATCTTACTTGGTTGGTACCCACAAGATTCAAGTCCTTGTTAGGGGACTCTAGAGGCTGAAGACACCTAATTAAGTATTACACCATCAGTTATCAGACCACGTCTAGTCACCACCCCGACTATGTCACTCATTTCCTCTAAGCTGTTTTGCAGACCCTCTGGAGAGCCGCGATAGGTCCAGATCTAACTGGCTCAGAATAGTCAGACATGTGCAGAACAGAAAAAAATGACCAACAGATGAACCCAGGACACAACGCATGCTCAGTAACACAAGGGAACTCATGTCAAGGAACCAAAATCATCAGATATACGTCATTGGCAGTAGCTGAGCCCATTTCAAAAGCGAAGAGTCAGTCGGCCACTTCCAGGCCAAGTCTTAGCCCCTCCTTGTAATAAATAATCAATAGAAACTATGAATAGTTAAAACTTCCTGATCCTGCCCACTGCCTTCCTCCACCACTATATGAATATGTATAAAATGTGATCTATCACTCAGATAGAGGAACTCAATCTGGGGTCGATACCTCTGAGTTCCTGCTTGCTAGCCTGCGAAATAAACTCTTTATTCCTCTCAAAAACAGAGTCTGAGAAATTGGCTTCTTGCACACTGGACGCAGACCCATTGGTCTGGTTTCATCCTCATAGTCACTCCTGCAACAACTCCTGCAATTGATTTTGTCTATTATTCTTCCTTTCCTGGCTTGGATTTTTCATCCTTGGCTTCACTGTATCTCCAAACTTCTGTGACCAGATGTTCCTCATTATAAGGTGAGTCATCACATTTTCTTGGCAATAGTGAATGCACAAGAAATTACTTGGAGGAGCCCAGGAGACTGGGGAACCCAATCCCCTCAAGAAGTTACTATTTCAGCTGCCAGGATTTCAGTCTTTGATAAGACCTTAATTTTAACCATAGGAACCTAGCACAATTGTAAATTTAGCAAATGCTGTAATTCGGCAATGAACAGTATCATTTTTTATTATAAAATATTTGACAGAAAAATTTTATCATAACGTCTTTGAAAATATACTATATATGTTAATTATAATGCAAATCATAAATGAACACTGGTAAACCCACCACTCAATTAGTAGAAAATGATCGATACTAACTTTGGGGTTCTAATTTTCAGCAAGTTCCAATCACTAGCCTAGAGTAAGAGGTGTTTTTTGTGGCATGATCACAGAGCAGTCGTAATATTGTTATCTGCTTGCACCCGGGTACTCTGGGACTAAAATTTGTTCCTTCTTGATGTGAATCATCTAATGCTGTGAAAAATGTTTGTCCAATTCTATAGTCTTTGGACTCCTTATTCCCATAGAATGTCTCTCAAACAACAGTTCTCAAACTTTGATGTACTTTAGGATCAACTGGGGAGAATTTGAAAAAATCTGATGCCTAGACCCTGCCTCAAAACAATTAATTTAGAATCTCTGGAGATACAACCCAGGCATCCGTGCTTTTAAAGTTCTCCAGGTGATTCCAAAGTGCTCTAAAGGAATGGCAATAAAGTCCACCAAAGCTTCACCTTAACTGGGCATAATATCTGAATACCTAGACTTCATTAACTGTTTTTTTATTCCATGGACTTCTAACTTCCCATTCAGGGAAGTGGAGATAATTTATGCCTCCCTCTCCACTGTGTTACTATAGAAAGTTCCACACCGCCTCTGAGGCTCTGTTGCTTGCAAATCCACTCCTAGAAAAAAATCTCTGTGTTTGTTAGGGTATTTTCTATATTCTGTTTGCAAAGAATAAGAGTTAACTCAGAAAATCTTAGGGAAAAATGTTTGTGGGTATACTGTGATTAGAAAACATGCGTGGCAGGTTTGTATCCTTTTGCCTTACTTATTCAATCTGTATGCTGAGTAGACATTCTGAGAAGCTGCACTATATGAAGAAGAACATAACAACCTGTGATATGCAAATGATACAACCTTGCTTACTGAAAATGAAGACTACTTGAAGTACTTACTGATGAAAGTCAAAGACTATAGCCTTCAGTACGGTTCATACCTGAATGTGAAGAAAATGAAAATCCTCACCACTAGACTGATAAACAACATCATAATAAATGTAGAAAAAATTGAAGTCATCAATAATTTCATTCTACTTGAATCAACAATCAGTACCCATGGAAACAGGAGTCGAGAAATCAAACAATGTATTGCAATGGGAAAATGTGCTGCAAAAGACCTCTTTAAAGTTTTAAAAAGCACAGATAATGTTTTGATGACTAAGTTGTATCTGACCCAAGCCATGGTCTTCTCAACCGCCTTATAGGCATGTGAAAGCTGGAAAATGGAAAAGAAGACAGAAGAAGAGTGGATGCATTCGAATTGTGAAGTTGCTGAAGAATATTGAATATACTGTGAAATGCCAGAAGAACGAACAAATCAGTCTTAGAAGAAATACGAGTAGAATGCTCCTTAGACGTGAGCATGGCGAGACTTTGGCTCACTTACTTTGAACGTGTCATCAGGAAAGACCAGGTGCTAGAAAAAGACATCAGGTCTGGTAAAGTAGAGGGTCAGCGAAAATGAGGGAACCCTTCAATAAGATGGACTGACACCATAATCACAACAATGTACTCAAACATACCCATGATCATTAAGATGGCACAGGACCGGGCAACGTTTTGTTCTGTTATACACAAGGTCGCTGTGAGATGAGCTCACTTGACGGCAACTAACAACAACAACAGCAGTCCAATCATCTGTGGCCAGGGCCCATTAGGATACAGTCAAAGCCCAAGGCTAGAAGTAAAAGGATGGAAAAAGACATACCATGCAAATAGTTGTTTTTCTTAGGTGCCGACAAATAGTAGCCATAAGAAATCTAGAGTGTCTATACTAATATCAGACAACATGGATTTTAAAACAAAAAATGTTACTAGTGATAAAAGGGACATTTTCAGTGATAAAAGAGTCAAACCATGAGGAAGATATAAAAATTATAAACACATATGCAACTAACCAAACTAAGAAAAACCAAACTCACAGCTGTTGAGTTGATTCCGACTCACAATGACCCTACAGGACGGAGTAGAACTGCCCCATAGGGTTTCCAAGGCTGTGAATCTTTACAGAAACAGATTACCACATCTTTCTTCCACAGAGTGGCTGGTGGGTTGGAATCAACCTTTAACCACTGCAGCACCAGGGCTCCTATGCAACTAACAGAGCCCCAAAATATATGAATTAAAAATTGACAGAATTGAAGGGAGAAATAGACAATTTAACAAAAATAGTAGGAGACTTCAACAACGTATTTCAATAATGGATAGAACTAGGCAAAAGATCAGCAAGGAAATAGAAGACTTGAACAACACCGTAAACCAGCTAACCCTAACAGACATCTATAGAACATGCTACCAACAACTGCAGAATATATATTCTTCTTAAGAGCACTTGGAAAGTTCTCAAGGATAAACTGTTATGAATTGAATTGTGTTCCCGCTAAAATGTGTATCAACTTGGCTCTGCCATGATTCCCAGTATTGTATGGTTGTCCACCATATTGTGATCAGATGTGATTATCTTATGTGTTATAACTCCTAACCTCTGTGATGTCAATGAAGCAGGATTAGAATAGGTTATGTTAATGAGGCAGGATTTAATCTACAGGATTAGTTGTATCTTGCATCAATCTCTTTGAGAGATAAATGAGAGAATCAAGCAGACAGGAGAGGGACCTCATACTACCAAGAAAGAAGAGACAGGAGAAGAGTGCATCCTTTGGATTGGGGGGAGTCTCTGCACTGAGAAGCTCCTAGACCCAAGGGAAGATTGATGACAAGGACCTTCCCCCAGATCTGACAGAGAGAGAAAGCCTCCCCCTGGAGCTGGAGCCCTGAATTTGGACTTCTAGCCTCCTAGACTGTGAAAGAATTAATTTCTGTTTGTTAAAGCCATTCTGTTTGTGGTATTTCTGTTAGAACAGCACAAGATAACTAAGTCCATAAAATGAGTATCAACAAATTTAAAAGGACTGAAATAATGCAAAGCATGTCTGATCACAATAACATGGAATTAGTAATCAATAATAGAAAGAAATTTGGGAATTCATAAATATGTGGAAATTAAAAAACATACTCCTGAATAATCTAAAGATCAAAGAAGAAATCACAAGGAAATTATAAAATACTTTGAGATAAATGAAAATGGACAATATACCAAAACTTAAGGATACAGCTAAAGCAGAATTTACAGAAAAATTTATATCTATAAATGCCTACATTAAAAAAGAAGAAATATTTCATCTTAAGACATTGGAAAAAGAAGAGCAAACTAAATCTAAAGCAAACAGAAAGAAGGGAGTAATAAAGATTAGAGCAGAATTAATGAAATAGAGAAGAAAGAAAAAAAATCTAAACCCAAAAGTTGGCCTTTTTAAAAGGTGAACAAAACTGACAACTTTTAGTAGCTGACCAAAGAAAATGAGAGGACTCAGATTACTGAAATCAGAGTGAAAAAGATTACATTACTACTGGCCTTACAGAAATAAAAAGGACTATAAGGGAATCCACCACTTGTCTGTCAGTTTGTCATACCGTGGTGGCTTGTGTGTTGCTCTGATGCTGGAAGCTATACCACTGGCGCTTCAAATACCAGCAGGGTCACCCATGGTAGACAGGTTTCAGTGGAGCTTCCAGACTAAGAAAAACTAGGAAGAAGAACCTAGCAGCAAAACATTGTCTGATATAGTGCCAGAAGATAAGCCCCTCAGGTTGGAAGGCACTCAAAATATGACTGGGGAAGAGCTGCCTCCTCAAAGTAGAGTTGACCTTAATGATGTGGTTGGAGTAAAGCTTTTGGAACCTTCATTTGTTGATGTGGAACAACTCAAAATAAGAAGAAACAGCTGCAAACATCTGTTAATAATCAGAACTTGGAATGCAGAAAGTATGAATCTATAAAAATTGGAAGTAGTCAAAAATGAAATGGAAAGCTTAAAATAGAGATATCCTAGGCATTAATGGTTGAAATGGACTAGTATTGGCCATTTTCAATTGGACAATCATATGGTCTACTATGCCAGGAATGACAAATTGAAGAGGAACAGCGTTGCATTCATTGTCAAAAAGAATATTTCAAGATCTGTCCTGAAGTACAATGCAGTCAGTGATAGGATAATATCCATATGCCTCCAAGGACCCAAAAAAACCAAACCTGTTGCCATTGAGTAGATTCCAACTCATAGCAACCCTATAGGACAGAGTAGAACTGCTCCATAGGGTTTCCAAGGCTTTTAATCTTTACAGAAGCCAACTGCCACATCTTTCTCATGAGGAGTGGCTGATGTGTTCGAGCCACTGACCTTTCGGTTGGCAGCTGAGTGCTTAACCACTACGCCACCAAAGTTCCTTCCCCTACAAGGGAGACCAGTTGATATGACTATTATTCAAATCTACACACCAACCAAATTATTTGACAACTAGAAATGAACCTCAGGATGCATTGATAATTACTGGTGATTGGAATGCAAAAGTTGGAAACAAAGAAGGATCAGTTGTTGGAAAATATGGCCTTGGTGATAGAGATGACACCAGAGATCGCATGATAGAATTCTGAAAGACCAATGACTTATTCATTGGATAACTTTTTTCAACAACCTAAACAGTGACTATATACGTGGACCTCGCCAGGTGGAACACACAGGAATCAAATTGACTGTGTCTGTGGAAAGAGACAATGGAGACATTAAATAGCATTAGTCAGGACAAGGCCAGAAGCCGACTGCAGAACTGAGGAATATTAAAACAAGTCCACAAAAGCCAAAGCCCAACCTTGAATATATTTCACCTCAATTTAAAGATCATCTGAAAAATAGATTTGATGCACTGAACATTGATGATCAAAGACCAGAAGAGTTGTAGGATGATATCAAGGATATCAGACATGAAGAAAGCAAAAGGTCATTAAAAAGAGAAAAGACCAAAATGGATGTCAGAAGAAACTCTGAAATTTGCTCTTGAGAGCAGAGTAGCTAAAGCAAATGGAAGAAATGATGAAGTAAAAGAGCTGAACAGAAGATTTCAAAGGACAGCTCAAACAGATAAGGTAAAGTATTATAATGAAATGTGCAAACACCTGGAGTTAGAAACCCAAAAGGGAAGAACACGTGTGGCATTTCTCAAGCTGAAAGAATTGAAGAAAAAATTCAAGCCTGGAATGGCAATATTGAAGAATTCTAAGAGCAAAAAACTGAATGATGTCAGAAGCATCAAAAGAAGATGGAAGGAATACACAGAGTCACTGTACCCAAAAGAATTGGTTGATATTCAGCCATTTCAGAAGGTAGCATATGGTCAAGAATCAATGGTACTGAAGTCCAAGCTGTACTGGCTCCAGGAATTGATGGAATACCAGTTGAGATGCTTCAACAAATGGATGCAATGCTGGAAGTGCTCTATGCCAAGAAATTTCTAGGACAGCTACCTGGCCAACCAACTGGTAGAGATCCATATTCGTGCCCATTCCAAAGAAAGATGATCCAGTGAAATGTGGAAATTATCAAACACTGTCATTAATATCACATGTAAACAAAATTTTGTTGAAGGTAATTTAAAAACTGCTGCAGCTATACATCGACAGGGACCTGCCAAAATTTCAAGCCAGATTCAGAAGAGGACATGGAACGAGGGAGATCTTTACTGATGTCAGATGGATCTTGGCTGAAAGCAGAGAATACCAGAAAGATGTTTACCTGTGTTTTGTTGACTATGCAAAGACATTTGACTGTGTGGATCATGACAAATTATGGATAACATTGCAAAGAATGGGAATTCCAGAACACTTAACTGTGCTTATGAGAAACCTGTACATAGACCAAAAGGCAGTCGTTTGAACAGAACAAGGGGTTACTGCGTGCTTTAAAATCAAGAAAGGTGTGTGTCAGGGTTGTATCTTTTCACCATACTTATTCAATCTGTATGCTGAGAAAATAATCCGAGACGCCAGCTATATGAAGAAGAACGGGGCATCAGGATTGGAGGAAGACTCATTAACAGCCTGCGATATGCAGACGACACAACCTTGCTTGCTGAAAGTGAAGAGAACTTGAAGCACTTACTGATGAAGATCAAAGACTACAGCCTTCAGTATGGATTATACGTCAACATAAAGAAAATGAAAATCCTTATAACTGGACCAATAAACAACATCTTGAAAAATGGTGAAGAAATTGAAGCCGTCAAGGATTTCATTCTTCCTGGATCCACAGTTAATGTCCTTCTCCAGGGACTGGTCCCTTCCATGCCCATGGAAGCAGCAGTCAAGAAATAAAACAACGTATTGCACTGGGCAAATCTGCTGCAAAAGACCTCTTGAAAGTGTTAAAAAGCAAAGATGTCACTTGGATGACTAGGTGTGCCTGACACAAGCCATGGTATTTTCAGTTGCCTCATATGCATGTGACAGCTGGACAATAAAAAAGGAAGACAGAAGAAAAATTTGCACATTTGAAATGTGATGTTGGTGAAGATAATCGAATATACCTTAGATTGTCAGAAAAATGAATAAATCTGTTTTTTTAAACAGTTTTTCATTTATTCAAATAATCCTAAAATAAATAGAAATATAACAGAAATGATTTGCACCAGTTCTTCCCAATTCATGAAAATAGCCTTGTTACGCATTGAAAGCAAGCATAATTTCTGGGCTGGATTTTTAAAAATAATCTTCAGCGTTATTTTTATACATTAGCTTTACTTTTATTCATTAGCTTGTTTTTTACTTTAGCTTTATTTTTATGCGTTGGCTTTACTTTTATTCATCAGCTTTATTTTTATACGTGTAATTTTAAATAATCATCTTTACATTGTATAAAACACCAAAAGTTGGAAGTTGGTGAGTTTCAAGATGCAAGTCTCCATATTCTGCCCAGAGGTGACCACTGCTAATGGATTTCTGTGTATTGTGCTAGACCCTTTTATATGCAATTACATTTATATATAGATATGTATATGTATTTTGCTTTTTTCTTTTGTGCACTATTGACATCTGGAATTAGTCATTATCTGTATTTTTCAGAATCTAGAAATTTGGCACATTTTTACTTCTCTCTACTTTCCTTGCCTATCACCTTTTGCATTAGCATAATCTGGCATTTTAGTTCTGGATTGATACACGTACACGCACGCACACGTGTGTGTGTGCGTGTGTGTTTACATCATTCATCAAGAATTAGTTGGGTTTCATTTAAGACTTAAGTGTTTTTCTTATTGCCACCGTTGTTGATGTGGTGGTTATTTGCCACTTTTTGTTTGAGTCTCATGTTCAGATGTGTGTGTGTGCGTGTGTGGATGTGTGCCTTACTTCCTGAATAAATTTGTTTTGAAGGAAGTCCAGTCAGAATGCTCCTTAGAAGCAAGGATGGCGAGATTTCATCTCACTTACTTTGGGCATGTTATCAGGAGGGACCAGTTCCTGGAGAAGGACATCATGCTTGGTAAAGTAGAGGGTCAGCAAAAAAAGGAAGATCCTCAGTAAGATGGATTGACACAGTGGCTGCAACAAAGGGCTCGATCAAACATAGCAAGGATTGTGAGGATGGCACGGGACCCGGCAGCATTTTGTTCTGTTGTACGTAAGGTCGGAGCTGACTAGGCAGTATGTAACAACAGGTCTGGGGTAGGACAGATGAAGGATCAGGAGCTGACAAATGCTACAGGGTTTCTTTTGGGGGTGACAAAAATGTCCTAGAACTGGTTGTAGTGATGGTTGTACCACTTTGTGAATATACTTAAAACCACTTAGGTTTCCACTTTAAATGAGTGAGTTGTATAGTACATGAATTCTATCTCAATAAAGCTGTTAATTTTTTTTTAAAAGCCTAATGCTGCTTTTCTTTAGCAGTTGGTGACAGCATAACTGGAAGGCATCATGAAGATGCATGGCCTATCCTAGACAGGAGGCAAAGATGAGGAATGCTGAGCTAAGGCAGTGGCAGTGGAAACGGAGGTGCTAAAATCAATAACTCATTGCCTTTGAGTCAATTTCAACTCATAGCAACCCTATAGGACAGAGCAGAACTGCCCCAAAGGGTTTCCAAAGCTGTAATCTTTACAGAAGCAGACTGCCACACCTTTCTCCTGATGGCGGGTTCGAACTTCCAACCTTTGGGTTAGCAGTTGAGTGCTTAACTACTGCACCACCAGGGCTCCTTCTAAAATCAATAGTATGTGGTAATTTGATGCACTGGGGAAAAGAAAGGTCTGGTAAGAATCTTCCTCATCTCCATGTTCAATTAGTTACCGTGTCCTGCTGACTCCTAACAGATCTCCCTGTTGCCTTTCTCCTCCTGCTTTCAATCTATCTTCTACAACACCTCAATTCTTTCCTTCCTAAAATTCAGATCTAATTGTGTCACTCTCTCAAAATCTTTCAAATAACCTGACCTCAGCTTATCTCACACAGCATGCACGTGTGTGCACAAATAGACACACATCCTTTATTCCAACCATAGGCAACCACGTGAATAGTCTGTGCTCTTGCCACATTCTTCCTTCGCTTACCTTGTTCCCTCAAATTGGAACATCCTTCTGCCTCCGCATCCACAACAATAGTTGAAATTATTTCTATTCTTCAAGGCCTGATTGTAATTCCACCACCTTCATGTAACCTTTTTTTTATCCTACTCCCCACTCTTGGGGCACATAGTCTAGTAGAGGACATAAAGGACACAACTGAGTTCTGTATTACAGAGTGACAATACTCTGGCTAGTGTGTGCACGGTGTCCTAGGAGGAACAGGGAGGATGGTAGAGACTGTCCAGTGAGTTGAAAGATGGAAAATTCCACACTCAAGGTGACTTCCCACTTTGAGGGCTTAGAACTCAATAAGGAAACATTGATTCAATCCTAACGGATGCCTTTCCACTAATCAGCTGTTTTCTTAAGAGCAGGAGCTATGTTTTTAATTTTTGTACCTACAGCACCTAATAGGGATGATGGCCAGAAATGGTGACAAATAAATCTTTATAGAAGGACTGGATGAATGAGAAGGGGTGTCTAGCTTATCCTGAAGAAAAGGCAGGAAGTACTTTCTACAGGAGGTGACACATGAATTGAGTAGAGATGATCCAGCGAGGTTACGGGAGGGAGGGTGCTTACTCTAAGTAGAGCAAACATGAGCAAAGGCATGGAGGTCTGAGAAACCTGGCCCCATCGGGGAGTTGGAAGGAGTTTGGTAGGGCTGAAGCAGAGGTTTTGGGAGAGAAGGCATAAACAAGGGTGAAAAGGGCCACGAGTGCTGTGTTGATGAGTTTGAACTTGATGCAAAAAGCAGTGGAGCACCACTGAAGGATTTTATGAGAGAAAATTGGATGAGCGTGAGTGACGTTAAGACAAAATCTAAATCCATAAATTCCAACTTATTTGGAGGACTCTCACTTCTTAAAACTTCAATGTAATTGAAGGTTTCAAAAAAATAGGCAAAACAGTCACATAATTCAAAATCCAAAAGGTGCAAAAGGGTATATTATGAAAAATCTCTCTTGTAGCCCTAATTTTCCAGACTGTGTGTCCTCCAGTTCTACTCCCATCCCTAACTCCCTTCTCTGGAGGAAACCAAGGTTACCAGTTTCTTTATGTACCGTATATCCTTTTAGCTCTTCAGTCTTATAGTTTTCTAGCTGAGGACCCCTGAGCTGTGGAGTAGAAACAAATCAATTCCACCATGCCTTGAATTCCTGACCCACAGAAACTGTGAGAGAATTAATGATAATTGTTGTTTTAAGTGACTATGTTTAGAGGTAGTTTGTTATGCAGCAATAGATAACTAATTCAATGGTGGTAGGTGTACACACAGCTTTCTGGGAGCACAAAGAATGAGTACTTGGCTCAATAGGGAAGGTCTAGGAGGCATTCTGGAGGAAAAGAAACTTGAACTGAGCCTTGAAGGATGCATAAGAATTGTTCAGAAATGTAGCAAGGGTATTCCAGGCAGGGAGAACAGGATAGTTAAATGTAGGAAGGCTTAAGACAGCATGGAGTATGGGCATGAGCTATAACTTATTCCCTTTGAGTAGGCTCCCAGATGAATCTGCTTTATACCCAGTTCTGCTCTAAAATAACTGTAGCTGTTCCAAGTTGCCTATTGGTGAATATACTTAGCATATGATGGAATGTCTAAACTTTTTAATCTGTTAACCTTCCATGAAAAAAATTTCAGAATTCAAGAATCTCAGACCACACACAATTTGACATACTAATTTTTATCACTGGGATACTCTACTTGATAAAGAGATGTCCAAACGTAGATAAACATGAGAATCACCTGGGAACTTAAAAAAAAAAAATCAAATTTCTGGGCCCAATCCAGACCTACTGTGAAATAGAGGTAGTAATAGTAGTAACATCAGAACCTGTCTGACTTTATGGGGGATGAGAATCAAAATCAGCCCAAGGCTGAGTCCCATGAGGTATAGGTCAGAGCAATCTTTTTACCCATTCTGACACCAGCTGTCCCTCCCACGGCATTCTCCGTTTCTCTTCTGCATTCAGTAATTTGTTGCAATGGCCATACAGAACAATCAGACCATGCTTACAGTAAAAGTGGTTAATTAAGAAAGCAATAGGGTACAACTCAGGATCAGGATCAGGAAGCATGTAGGCAAGGTCTGGAAGTTTCCCCGGAAGTGGAGAGCACATCCCTCCCTTCTTTGGTGCAGGACAGCTCTGTCAGCTCCTCTCAGCCAGCTGTGCAAATAAGCAGGCCCTTCTCTCTGCCAGGTACGCCCTGTCTCAGGTGTGCAGGGCTCTTCTTGGCCCTCTGAGGACAGGCTTCTCTCGGCCCTGCCATCTTTTATCACCCACTCTGCCACAGGGGTCCTTCTGGGCCTCTTGCTGTCTTCAGAGTTACAGCCCTTGATTCGTGTTACAGCTCTTTTAGGAGGTTCCTTACCTCTCTCTCTCTGATTCTTCTCTCTTCTTTCTTCCTTCTGCTTCTTCCTGCTACTTCTCTTCCTGCTTCTATCAGAAATTTCTCTGTGGGGTTGGCTGCATATATACACAACTCTGTGTCAATTTCAAGGCATGGTCCCTCCCCGCAGGAGGCTACAGACACTTCATTTGCATAGTAGGTTACAGTCACCTCATTTGCATAGTCCATAGTTACTTCATTTGCATGGCTATATTGAATCCCTACAAGATGTGTACTAATCACAGGGTAGGCTGCAGGCCAGGGCCACACAAAAAGTATCAAACCAAGTTGTTAACAGCTTACCCAGGAAACGTAACAAACCCTCTGGGGTAGAAAACTAGGGCAAGGTAACTCCTCAGGGTTTACGGTAAAAATCTCTCAAGCTGTTTTTCCAAAGAGCTAAGGTAAAAGGTCACATAAAGGAACTCATTTCACCACACTTACTAAACTATATCTGGGCAGGGCTCAAGAATAATGCAACCTTTTCACTTAACAGATGAGAATAAAGAAACATGGGACGGTGTTGAGACTAGAATCCTGGTTTTTTCATTTCTATTTGTGGTCTTGCCGCCTTACTCCTGGTACATACCAGAGCACCTTCCTCTCACAGGGTCATGGCCAGTCCCAGCCACATGATGGTTTAAAGACTGTGTGAACTAGGGAGGCTTAGCTTACAATGTGGACCTTGATCTTCCCCTTCTGCCTCTCCACAATGCGTTATAAAAAGACAACTTGATGTACTTTTGTAGTTTTATCTCTTACTTTTAATTGTTTGTTCTTTCACTCCTCTTCTTAATCATGTATTTTTTAATTTGAGATATGATTCACATACTATAAAATTCAGCATCTTAAAGTGTACAGTTCAGTGGATTCTAGTATAGTCACAAGGTTATGCAACCATTACGGCTATCTAATTCCAAAACATTTTCATCATCCCAAAAAGAAACTCCATTCCCATTAGCAGTCTCTCCTCATTCTGCCTTCCCCTAGCCCTCTGGCAAGTACTAATCTATTTCTGTTGCTATAGATTTGCCTATTCTGGACATTTCATATAAATGGAATCATACAATATGTGGCCTTTTGGGTTTGGCTTCTTTCCCTTAGCATAATGATTTCAAGGTTCATGCAATGTTGTAACATGTATCAGTACTTCATTCCTTTTTATGGTGAATTAAATTGTATTGATATACCACATTTTGTTTATCCATTCATCTGTTGATGGACATTTGAATTGCTTCCACTTTTTGGCTATTTTGAATAATGCTGCTATGTTTAGCTTTTGAGGAACTGCCAAACTGTTTTCCACAATCATATATATTTTTACACTGAGGTAATAAAACATTTTATTTTAAAATCTAGGGCCATTTACCCACAAGAGAAAAAAAATCAGAAACTATATGTAACGCAGTGTCATGAATTGTCTAAACTCATGAGGGATAAGAATCAGGATCAGCACAAAGCTGGTTCCTATGAGGAGGAGGTCAAGTATATCTCTGCCTTCCCACTTCTCCATAATTTCTGACACCAGCCGCTGCCCCCACGGCACTCTGTACTTCTCTGCAGGGTTCAATAATTTGTTCCAATGGCCACAAAGAATTCACAAACCGTACTCAGAGTCATATGGTTTATTAGGGAAGTAACAGGCTGCAACTCAGGATCAGGATCAACTTGGACATAACAGGAACAACTTGGGATCATCATCTGGAAGCATACAGGCCTCCAGTGATCGGTGGGCATGGTTTCTCTGCTGGGCAGCTGCCTTTCTCCTGGGCGGCTGTCTTCTCTGCCACAGGCCTCTCTGCTGTCAGCCTCTCCACTGCTAACCGGTCCAGATCAGAGCCAGTGGACCAGCTTTCTCAGCTGCTGCTCTTCTAGCAGCAGCTTTCTGCTGTCAGGTCTCTCTGATGTCAGCCTCTCTGCCGCTAACTGGTCCAGCTTATACCCATTGTAGCGGCTTCAGGACCACTCAGCTCCCATGTGCCTCTGCTTCTCTGCCAGCCCGGCTCTTACCCAGCATCTCTCTCTATTCCAGGAGGCCTTTCCAAAACCTCTGCGGTCTAGCCATTTGTATATCTTGATCGTTACCAGTTACAAGGAGGGGTCTCCCGTACCAGACAGGGTTCAACCAATCCTCAGATACCCATGAGATCAACTCAGGTCTTATTAATTATCAGGCAGAAGTATCAAACCATCAAACTGTTTACAACTTACCCAGGAAATGTCAATCAACCCAGGAAATCCCCTGGGTAAAAGTACCAAACTCTTTGAGGGAGAAAACAATCTGGAATCCACCCCTACCTCCCAAGTTGCTTCTCCAAAGAACTAGGGCAATGGTGACAACTCCTCAGTGCTTAGGGGAAAAAAATCACCCAAACTGTTTGTCTTAGGTATCTGTTGCTGCTATAACAGAAATACCACAAATGGGTGGATTTAACAAACAGAAATTTATTTTCTCACAGTTTAGGAGGCTAGAAGTCTGAATTCAGGGTGCCAGCTCTAGGGGAAAGCTTTCTCTCTGTCGGCTCTGGAGGAAGGTCCTTGTCTCTTCTGAGCTTCTGCTCCTGGGTGATCTTCATGTGGCTTGGCATCTCTCTTCCCCCATCTCTGTTTGCTAGCTTGCATTTAATCTCTTTTATATCTCAAAAGAGATTGACTTGAGACACACACTTCACTAATCCTGTCTCATTAACATAACAGACAACCCATTCCAAAATGGGATTATAATCACAGGCATAGAGGTTAGGATTTACAACACATATTTTGGGGGGACACAATTCAATCCATAACACTGTTTCTCCAAAGAATCAAGGCAAAAGGCCACATAAAGAAACCCATTATACCACACCAAACCACTCAGAAGTAACACAATTTAGAGACTTTGGGTAAATATGGAGGATTGAATATTCACGTTTACCTCTTCTCCCTCCTGAAACCCTGCTAAAATGACAGTAAAAGAGATTTTTTTTTTCTAAATGATAAACCCTCAAGGACAAAGATGAAAGAAAGGAGAAAACAGTAACAAATGTTCAGAAGTTGAAAAGCAGGGGGACAATGGTAACCTATTGGCAGCAGAATAGGGAAAGTGAAAACCTACACTAGCAATGGTTAAAACCCAGAAGAAAGCTGACCAGCGTCAGAACACCTCAGAAAGGCTCAGTCATTAGAAATACCAGGTATCCCTGAAAGTGGGAGTACAAATAGGAGTGAACAAAAGAGAATGGATAAAAGTCTATAAAAGAAACAGATTTTCAGCTCCCCTTCCCCACCCTGAGCAAAATGAGGGTTTCTCCCCCATTCTAGGCTGAAGATGGAATTCTGACTTTCTGGAGAGATTAAACAAGAGGAACTCTGGGCCAGGGAACATAACACAGCTGAGTGCAGAGTGCTTAATATGGCAAGTGAGACATCCAGCCAGCCCCCCACCCTTCACTTACCTTTTAAGTTCTGGAAGCCAGGATGATACCCCCCTCCCTCACAGATGATTAGTGGAATCCTCTCTGGGATAACTGACTGGCCCAAGAGAAAGACCTCTGGATACTAATATCAAGAGCAGAAGGTCATGTTGGACTTTAGCATGAAAGACAGAAACTAAAGCAACAAAGAGAAAAAACGACCTTGGGGGAAGCAGGATCAGGAGCAGAAGAAAAACTGTTACCCCAGTACTCCTCATTATATTTTCTCCTTTTCAAAATGGGCAACTGAGAGCTTGACATAACTAATGCCATGATGAACCTATGAGTATTTTTTCTTTTTTGCCTTTTCCCTTTTCACATACCTTTGCTAATGACTTTGTTTTGCTCTGCCTGGCCACCTGTGACTTAGGACCCTCCACAAGAAGATTAGAGCCCAGATGTCAGATAAGGAAATGTCCAGCATTTATCTCTTTAGTATGATAAACAGTCTCTTGTAATTACTTTACAATGTATAACAACACGTCTAACCTTTGTAAAAATCATATATAAGCTCTGATGTAAAAATGTATTTTGGGACTCCATAGAGACAGTCTGCATTGCTGTCGGATCCCCGTGGGTGTACACCTCCTAAATTAAAACTTTCTCACTCTTTCTGACTTGGAATATGTTTCATTGGCTCCACTGCTCCAGGGCACGGACCCTATTTGGGTAACAAAAACCTTTAAAAAATTAATATTTTTGGATTGTTAGCCAGCTAAGAATAGATATTTTATTCTTGAAGCAAGCACAGGAGACCACAAACAAGGAACATTGACAGAATAAAAAAGCCTCTTGACAGTTAAAGATATGGTATTGAAAATGAAAAATTCAGTAGAAAGGCCAGAAAATAAAAATTGAAAAAACCTCCTGGATAGTAGAACAAAATAATAAAAGTATAAAAAGTAGGAGAGAAATAATAAAATTCAAGAATCAGTTCAAGAGTTCAATTCAACATCAAAAACCAGAACTTTAATAGAGAGAAATTTCAAAGAAATAACTCTAGAAAAATTGCCAGAATTGAACAATCTAAATTTCTAGGTGAAGCGGCCCCATTATTATCCAGTAAAAAAACAAAATCAAACCCATTACTGTTGCAACCCTACAGGATAGAGTAGAACAGCCCCATAGGGTTTCCAGGGAGCACCTGGTGAGTTCAAACTGCCAAACTTTTGGTTAGTAGCCGTATCTCTTAACCACTACTCCACCAGGGTTTGCTTACTATCCAGTACAATGGATTACAATAAAGCCATATTAATGATAGCCAACGCAGACAGGAGCTACTTACTTGCTCCTCCTGTCCATTAGCAAACAAAACCTTAGTGATGGCAATGGGTGTGGCTCAAATGGGAGCTTTCTCAGACCAAGAGGAACCTGCCCCCTCCTGTCCATTGTCCTCAAACCACTGGGTGTGGCTCAAGCCAGTAAAACCCAGTTTACTAGCCTACATGCCAAAGAAAAAAAATGCAATTTGTCTTACTGCGCCTGCTCGCCATGATAACCTATGTAGTCCATAATGTTTGTACGTACTTCCTTGTGAGAGACAGTATAAGAAGTTCTGTCTCCCTTTGTTCTGGGAACTTGATTTGAGGTACACACCTCCTTGCTCTTTGTTGCAATAAACACTCTTCCTCCCTCCTCGCCTCCGTGTGTCTTTACTGATGAGAAGCCTCACCAAACAGGACCTGTTTGGGTAACATTAAGACAAGTTATCTTGAAATTTCAGACTACAGAAGCCAAAGAAAAGATCCTGCACTATTATAGATAGAAAAATAGGGAATCAAAATGACTTCAGACTTCTTAACAACATCGTTGAAAACTAGAAGACAATAAAGCAATGCCTTCAAAATTCTCAAGAAAGATGATTGCAAACCTAGTTTTGTACCTAGCCAAACTATCAGTCAGATCAGCATGATAAAGATATTTTCAGACGTGTGAGGTCTCAAAAAAATTATCTCCCAGCACCCTTTCACGAAAAGCTACTGAAGAATAGACTCCAATAAAATGAGAGGATAATCAGCCCAAGAAAGACGGAACATGGAGCTGAAGAACAGGCGCTCCAGCTCGGAAGAGACAGGTGAAAGGTGATCTCAGGACAACAGCTATGCCGCAGCCTAGAGCAACCTGTCTAGAGTGTAACAGGAGGACAAAAGGCTGCAGGATAGATGTCTCCAAGAAAAAGATGAAGCTGACCTGATGGGATCGACTTAGTGATAGATACATGAGAAACCAGACAAACAAAAAATTGAGATAATTAACTCCAGGGAAAGAAAATTCCCAAGAAAGAAAATATAATCATAGTCTATCACCTGGATCAGCTGTAAATAATATTTATATAATAATCATATGATAAACACTGAATTCTAATAGAACCAAAAATTATGATGTAACTGTACTGGGAGGTGAGGAGGGGGAAGATATGTGTGTGTTTTGAGGGAGTGGGGATATAGAAGTTCAACCTTCATTTTCTGTTTCAAGAAATCATAGATGATATATCTAAATCTGAAAAAATCAAGAAAGAGCTGTGCAAGCGTGTTATTTAGAAACTTAGAGGCACATACCAGAAGAAACAGCTGAAAGACTTGGAAGTGGTTTTATCTGAGAAGTGGGGACAAGAGTGCTGTGAGGTGGGGCTCCTTTTTTTCATGACAAGCCTTTTAGTATGATTTGACTTTTAAACTATGGACATGTCTAACTTGATCAAAATAAAAAAAAAATTAAATAAAAGGCCAGGAGGAAGGAGCAATAACATGGAAGAGAGATTTTTAGATGGTGAGATGGAACATTATGTTCCTTTGCATTTTAAATTAGGGGTGCAGGGCACATCAAACTATTTAATATGTGCAGCGGATAATAAAAGATACACTTAGTATTTATATGTGACCAGTTATAGAACAAAGATATAGGGAGAGATATAAAGAAAGGAATGAAGGGGAGCAGAGAGAGAGAAAAAAAATGCCAAGACACAGAAGGACATACCCAGTGGACTCACATAGAGAAAAAACAGAAAGAAATCCACAGGTACACCACCTGTGTATACACACACAATCAAGTGATGGCAAAGGCCCAAACCCTCATGGATATTATCTCAAACCTTTGTTAATTAATACAGAATGAGATCATTGCCAGTAACACCCTCCCCCCACCCCCAATGGAACTAACTCTCCTCTGCTTTCAAAATCAGCTCACAATTCTCCTCTTCTTGGGAGCCTCCTCAGGCCACATCATCCCAGACCCTTTGCTCCATCTCAACTTCTAGAAAAAGAATGTCTTGTCCTACCATTCATTTGGCAAAACATCATAGATGGCCTCTTGACATTCTTACATGTTGTTAGGTTGAGTCGGTTCCAACTCACAGCGACCCTAAGTACAACAGAACCAAACACTGCCTGGTCCTGCTCCATCCTCACAGTTGTTGCTATGTTGGAGCCCATCGTTGCAGCACTGTGTCAATCCATCTCGTTGAGGGTCTTCCTTTTTTTCGCTGACCCTCTGCTTTACTAACAATGATGTCCTTCTCTAGGGACTAGTCCCTCCTGACAATATGTCCAAAGTACATAAAATGAAGTCTCGCCATCCTCGCTTCTAAGGAGCATTCTGTTTGTACTTCTAAGACAGATTTGTCTGTTCTTCTGGCAGTACATGGTATATTCAATATTCTTCACCAACATCATAATTCAAAGGCATCAATTCTTCTCTGGTCTTCCTTAATCATTGTCCAGCTTTCACATGCATATGAGGCAGTTGAAAACACCACGGCTTGGGTCAGGTGCACTTTACTCCTTAAAGTGACATCTTTGTTTTTTAACACTTTAAAGAGGTCTTTTGCAGCAGATTTGCCCAATGCAATGCATTGTTTTATTTCTTGACTGCTGCTTCCGTGGGCGTTGATTGTGGATCCAAGTAAAATGAAAGCCCTGACAACTTCAATATTTTATCCATTTATCATGATGTTGCTTATGGGTCCAGTTGTGAGGATTTTCATTTTCTTTATGTTGAGGTGTAATCCATACTGAAGGCTATAGTCTTTGATCTTCGTCAGTAAGCGCTTCAAGTCCTCTTCACTTTCAGCAAGCAAGGTTGTGTCATCTGCATATCGCAGTTTGTTAATGAGTCTTCCTCCAATTCTGATGTCCCGTTCTTCTTTGCAGAGCCTGGCTTCTCGGATTATTTGCTCAGCATACAAATTGAATAAGTATGGTGAAAGGATACAACCCTGAAGCACACTTTTCCTGACTTTAAACCATGCAGTATCCCCTTGTTCTGTTCGAACGACTGCCTCTTGGTCTATGTACAAGTTCCTTATGAGCACAATTAAGTGTTCTGGAATTCCCATCCTTTGCACTGTTATCCATAATTTGTTATGATCCACACAGTCGAATGCTTTTGCATAGTCAATAAAACACAGGTAAAAATCTTTCTGGTATTCTCTGCGTTCAGCCAAGATCCATCTGACATCACCAGTGATATCCCTCGTTCCACGTCCTCTTCTGAATCCAGCTAGAATTTCTGACAGCTCCCTGTTGATGTACTGCTGCAACTGCTTTGCATGATCTTCAGCAAAATTTTGCTTGTGTGTGATATTAATGATATTGTTTGATAATTTCCACGCCACTTCTATTTGATCACCTTTCTTTGGAATGAGCACAAATATTGTTACATAGTTGTATTAAACTGTTGTTTATCTATTGAACTGATATTTAGCTTTCCAATGTTCTTATATATTGCCTTTCAACTAGGTTATAAGTGTAATGGGGGCAGAGGAACAAAGCCTTATTCATTGAAGACTCTTCCATGGGAAATTTGGCAATGGATATTGGTGATAGTTGCACAACATAATTAATGTAATTGATGTCACTCAATTGTACATGTGAAAAATGTTAAATTGGCAAAAGTTGTGTTACGTTTATTTTTACAACAATAAAAAAGAAAAAAAGAATCTTCCTTGGAGCAAGCTCCCAGGGATGCTCTGGCGTCAGACACTCTGGATTTGAATCTCCTCTCTGCCCCTCCCTTGCTGTGTGACTTTGGGTAAGTTACTTGACTTCTCATTGCACTAGGGTCCTTATCTGTAAAATGGAGATGTTATTAGGTTGAATTATATGAAATGCTAATATTCTACCATATTTGACTGACAAAAATGGCAACCTAATAAAACCCCTACCTCTTAGGTGATGTGAGGATTAAATACAGTGCTTTGTTGCATTGTAAGCAAGCACTAAATGTTAAGTGGTATTATTATCATTAATCGCCTCCTGGATAACAGTCCTCCCTCTCTGTGTTTACACTGCACCCTAGTCAGACCTGTCCTGTGGAGCTTGCTGTTCATATGTCCATCACCCTCACTAAGCTCTGTGGGCCCTGGCTTAGGCACTGAGGGCATAATCCATCTGATAACGAATGGCTATTTGATGACATTAAGAAATTATGGTTATTATTTTAGGTATGATAATGGTATTGAGATTATGTTTGTGTTTTTGTAAAAGAGACTTTCTCTTTAAGAAATACATACTAATATATTTACAGACGAAGTGGTATGATGCCCAGGATTTAGTTCAACAAAAACTTGGGAAGAGAGTAAGTAGGTAGAGGTGTAGAAGTAGAAAGATTGGTCCTGGGTTGATAATTGTTAAGGGGTGATGGTTACATGGGGTTCATTATATTGTTCTTTCTGCTTTGGTGTATGTTGAAAGTTTTCCATAATAAAAACAAAATTTTAAAAACTTTTAAAAAGTGCATCTGCATCAGCCCGTCTTAGTTATTTAGTGCTGTTATAACAGAAATACCACAAGTGGATGGCTTTAACAAAGAGAAGTTTATTCTCTCACAGTTTAGAAGGCTACAAGTCAGAATTCAGGGGGCCAGCTCCAGGGGAAGGCTTTCTCTCTCTGTCGGCTCTGGGGTAGGTCCTTGTCATCAATCCTCACCTGCTCTAGGTGCTTCTCAGAGCAGGAATCTCGGGTCCAAAGGATGCGAGCTGCTCCTGGCACTGCTTTCTTGCTGGTATGAATCCCCCTATCTCTCTGCTCACTTCTCTCCTTTATATCTCAAAAGAGGTTGATTTAACACACAACATATTCTTGTAGATTGAGTCCTACCTCATTAACGTAACTGCCAATAATCCCACTTTATTAACATCATAGAGGTAGGATTTACAACACATAGGAAAATCGCATCAGATGACAAAAGGATGGACAATCACACAATACTGGGAATCATGGACTAGCCAAGTTGACACAGGTTTTTTTTGCGGGGAGTACAATTCAATTCATAACAGTCCCTGTCTTCATCGTGCACGTGTCTGGTGAAGAAGATACGCAGGTAAATTCCAGCCTACCAGGTTTAAAGGAGCAGAGAAGCAGCAGCTGCCTAGGACAGTTGGAGGAGGTTTCACAGGCAGGGAGCATTCATGAATCTTCAACGCAAAAGACAGGTGAAAAGTGGGAAAGAAGATATCCCAGGCATGGGACTTGGAGGGTTCAAGATTGTATTGTTGAAAAGGATACTGCGTACTTGGGGAGTGATGAAATGTCCCCTGTGGGGGCAGAATAAGAGAAGGCCAAGAGGTCAAAGATCTACAGGCCAAGCTTAGGAGTTTGGATCTTATTTTTGGCAAAAGAAGCTAATGGATATTTTTATGGAAGAGGGTAATGTAATCATATTTGTTCTATGGGAAGATCAGACCATGCTGTTGAGGAAAAAAGATGAGCCAGAGCACAGTCCATGCCAGAAGATGCTAGTACCATGAATGTGAAGACTCAAAGTAGAGGGCCATTGGGAGGAGACCGTATCACAGATCCATTTCTGAGAAAAGATGAGCAGGACTAATTGGGTATAGGGTAAGTGGCAGAGAGTGCCGTCTCCCTATATCCATTCTGCCCTTCCTCTACTTCTTTCACTGTAATAGAATTTTCATCTGAGCACTTGGTTGTCTAACTTCCCTTGCAGACAGATGTGGCCATGTGACTAAGTACTGGCTAATAGGATGTAAGCAGAAGTCATGCCCCTAAATAGAGGGTAGGTGTCCTCCTCCTCCCACCATCCCTGCTGCATGAAAAGTGGGCCTGGCAGTGAGCCACTCAAATCTCATAGAACAAAGGCAACACCATAGCAATGGCAGAGCAACAAAATAAGAAGGGCCTGGCACCTTGGGTCTGCTCTGGACTGCTTATGCCAAGACGCTTATATGAGTAAGAAATAACTTCCCCATTAGGTTAAACTACTATTATTTTGGTCTGTGTTGAAGGAAAGTGACATCCTAATTAATGAAGATATGTGTGTGAGAGAAAGGAATCAGGTAATTCTACAAAGAGATTTCTGCTTCAGGAGACTGAATATGATGTCACGGACTGAGAGGGGCAGTCTAAAACAAGGCAGCAGTTTGAAGAAGGAAGAGTTCAGTTGTGGACATGTCCTTGAGGTGGGCCCAGGAGAATCTGCCTGTTCTTCTGGGGCTCAAAAGAGAGGCTGAGGCTGGGGACACTGGTTTGGAAATCACATGTGTATGTATGATTATCTTAACCTTAGCATTTCTTGACCTCAACACTATTGACATATTGGATCAGACATATAGATGCACAAAAAAGGGCTCTAGTAGCCAAGTGTATCATGAAATGGTAAGAGCATTAATAATCATGATTTTATTACAATTGATGAAGCACTTCACTGTGTGCCAGGCAGGCACTCTGCTAAATACTTCAAGTGTGTCATTGATTTTAACCCTCACAATGGCCGTATAGGTGGATATTAATATTTCAATTTTACTCATGAGAAAACCGAGGCTTAGCAGATGGTTGAGCTGGGATTTGAACCCTGGTCTGACTGGATTTGAACCCAGGTTTGATTGACTTCAAAGTCCGTGTTTTTAACCATTATTCCATAAATGTAAACATACATTTTAAAACTGTGGATGCGGGTAAAAGTTATAAACTATTGACTGAGAATGGGTACGTTTTATTTTATGTAAATTATACCTTAATAAAGTTGATTAAAATACAAAAGTGATTTCAGAGCCTTCATTGTATATGTATCAGGTAGATAACCAGTTGTTGACAAGAGGCATATAAACTTAAAATGTTAGCAAGTGACTCAGGTTAGAATTTAAGGAAAGTTTTGTGTGACCTCCCCCCACTCCAGTCTGAGTTAGAAATAAAAAGTCTCCCTGGCACATTCAAAATCAAACAAAGAAAAACTTGTGGATGGAATAAAGTTTTCAGTTTTAAGATAGGAATCTAAAGGTACCGTATTCTAAGGGCTGACACACTCTAACTCAGGATTCGTCAATCTCAAAACTCAGAGTTTCTTGCCGTCAACACTACTGACTTCTTTGTTGGGGGTGGGGGTGGGGGTGGGGGCGCTGTCCTGTTTACTGTAGGTTGTTTTGTACCATCCCTGGCCTCTACCCACCAGATGCTAGCTGCACCCCCTCCCTCAGTTGTGACAACCAAAAACTGCTGCTTTAATTCACCAATTACCATATCACCTGGGTGGCACAATTCCCTCTTGGGCTGCAATAATACCAGAGTCATGAGCTCATGGCCACTGGGATCATCCGGGGCACCAAGCCTAGGTCACTTTCTGACCACCTGGGCTCATCCCACTCACCCTTCTGGGAGAAGCAGCTGTTGCTTGCTTCCTTTGGCAAGGAACCTCCACTGCCACGATCCTTTCGTCCTCTCTGGGCACCTGGAGTTGTGGTTCTACCCTGCTTTCTTGTCAGCACCTGGAAGTCTGTTGCTCCAGGAGCAATGGTTGACCTCTCTGCTGTCTTCTTGTACCCTTCCCCGCCCCACACGCCCTCTGTAAACCCCGAGTGGTCTCCCGCTCCAAGGTGTAAAGAGGTTGGTGGACAATGTCAATGTCCCTTCTCCGGCAAAGGTCCCCTTCCTCTCCTTTAGAATGTCAAAGAAAGGGGAATCCTCCATCCACCCCTCCAGCATGGGTGGGATGGGGGCAGGTCTCTTTCAGAGAAATGATTGGGACAATAAGGTTGGGAGGGGAGGTCCCTCCTACCCTTCTTCAAGGGAAAAGAGTGGATGCCACTCCTCTTTTGCCCTTTTGAGGGAATTCTAGAAGCTAACTTGTCCCGCCTTGGGTTTGTTTTGTTGACAGGGGCTCCTCCCACCCTAAATGCATGGGTTTGTCTCTGTTGGAAGTTCATATCAGAAGCTGCTTCATCCCCATTTCTTAGGCCCTCCCAGTCCATAGACTTTTCACTCATCCAGGTCCTAGATCAAAACGGGGGAAAAATTGTTGATTTTTAAAATTTCCATATTTCTGATTAGACCAACCACGACATTTTTCATGACCAAAATGCAAAAGATACATTTTATGTTACTAAATGAGCAAAGTGATTTCAGATCTTGAATATGCAGTGAAATAAATAATACAAATATTTAAAAAATTTCCTCTAATTTTTCCAGAAGGTTTCCCCTCATTACTCTAAAATTTCTGGAATGTGTACAACTTTCCATTTCACCCATCCCCTGCTTTAATGCAGGAATGTCAGGCACAATCAGCATAAGGTCACCACTTGGTCAGTGGAAACTTTTTAAAATGATGGTGACACTCCCTCTGGTGCCTCCAGCCTGTGGTTTCTGGCTCCCAGCCATTTTCTGCAGCAAAAGGTTGCACTGGGTGGTGGCACAGAGGTTAGTGCATGACCTGGACAAGTGCCAGCCAACATGCTTCTCATCCCATCTTGAGGAAGGTTTGGAGGTGGCAATGGTGCCATGGGAGCTGGAGCCTCAGAGGAGGGCCACCACTCTGAAGATGCATACATCAGCAGCGAGAGTGCCAGGCCTGGTAGGACTGGGATGTGAGTTTGAACAGCAAGAGCTGAGAGGCTCTAACTTCCAGCTTACAGGTAGATGCATCTGGAAGAAGCAACCAAGAGTGTGCGGGGAGTGCGACATCCTACAGGACCACTGGCCCAGTCTATTCCACAAGTCAGGGTTATTCAAACAAAAGGAAGGATACATAATATGCCAGATCAGAACAGACTAAGAAACGTGACTACCAGGTGCCAGGTGCAATGCGTGGTCTGGATAGAATCCCAGTTTGAATAAATCCACTATGCCAGCACACGATGGGGGACAATCAGGGAAATGTATATATGGCCTGGGTATTAGAAAAGATGAAAATCTATTGACATGGGGAGGTGGAGATCATTAACCAAGAAAAGCAGCTTACAAAACAGTATGGTGATCTTGTTTTGTTAAATATATATATATATATACACACACACACACACACACATACCTATATATGTATATACATATATATATGCACATAGAAAAAGTACTGTAATATTTTAGAGTAAGCTGTTAAATGGTAAACTTTGGGTGGTGGGCATATGGAGTTTTTATTTTATTTTTGCTTTTCAGTATTTGATAACTTTCTACCACGCACATGTATTGCTTTTGTAAAAATGAAAGTTAGAGAGAGAGAGAGAGCAAGCACGCTGGGAGGGGCTTCCCAGATCGTCTATTCCCAACACTCATTTTTTCAAAGAAGGAAAAATTTTGACTCATCACACTGAGTTTTGTTTTTTTTTTTTTTTTAACTTTTTATTGTGGAAAATTTCAAATAGACCCAAGAGCTGACAAAACAATCTAATGAAAGCCCTTGTACCCATCATCCAGCCTTCACAATTATCAGCTCATGGCTTTTCTTGTTTCCCCCATGTACTTTCTTCCTTCCTGTTTCATTTTGAAGCAAATCTCAAACATCATATATTTTATTCCATTAATATTTCAGTGTGCATCTCTTTAAGGACTCTTAAAAATATATAACCAACATACATTATTACATCTAAAAAAATTGATAATAATCCATTTTAAATCATCAAATATCCACTCAGTGCTCATATTCCTAGATGCCTTGTAAATATATGTTTTGGAGAGTTTGTTTGATTGAATCGGGATCTAAAGTCCACAGGTGACAATTGGTTGATATGTCTTATTCCCACTCACAGTGACCCTATAGGACACAGTAGAACTGTCCCACAGTGTTTCCAAGGCTATAATCTTTACAGAAGCAAACTGCCACATCTTTCTTCCGTGAAACAGCTGGTGGATTCAAACCACCAACCTTTCAGTTAGCAGCTGGTCGCTTAACCACTGTGCCACCAGGGCTCCTATGTCTTAAGTTGTTGCCAAGTTGATTCTGACTCATGGCAACCCCATGTGTTGCAGAGTAGGACTGCTCCATAGTTTTCAAGGCTGTGACCTTTCGGAAGCAGACTGCCAGGCCTTTCTTCCAAGGTGCCTCTGGGTGGGTTTGAACTGCCAACTTTTCAGTTGATAGTTGAGTGCTTAACTGTTTGCACCACCTAGGGACTCCCAATATGTTTTAGCCTCTTTTAATCTACAGGCTCCCTCTCCATCTCTTTACTTTTCCTTGCAATGTATTCGTTGAAGAACCTAGGTTGTTTGTCCTGAGGAGTTCCCTACAGTCTTAATTTTGCCAATTGAATCTCCTGGCATTGTTTAACATGTTCCTCTCTCCTTTGCATTTCCTGAAATTGGTAGGTGCATCAAAAGGCTTGATCATTGTTATGGATTGAATTATGTCCCCCAAAAATGTGTGTCAACTTGGCTATGCCATGATTCCCAGTATTGTGTGGTTGTCCTCTATTTTGTAATCTGATGTAATTATCCTATGTGTTGTAAATCCTAACCTCTATGATGTTCATGGAGCCCTGGTGGCACAGTTGTTAAGCATTCAGCTGTTAACCAAAACGTTGGCAGTTTGAATCCACCAGTCACTCCTTGGAAATCCTATGGGGCAGTTCTACTCTGTCCTATAGGGTCGCTATGAGTCGGGATCTACTAGACTGCAATGAGTTTGTTTTATTTTCCTATGATGTTAATGAGGCAAGATTAGAGGGAGTTATGTTAATGAGGCAAGACACAATCTACAGGATTAGGCTGTATCTTGAGTCAAGCTCTTTTGAGATATAGGAGAAGCGAGCAGAGAGGAGGGGGACCTCATTACCACCAAGCAAGAAGAGCCAGGAGTGGAGCACTTCCTTTGGACTCAGGGTCCCTGCACTGAGAAGCTCCTAGACCCAGGGGAAGATTGATGACAAAGACCTTCCCCCAGAGCTGACAGAGAGAAAGCCTTCCCCTGGAGCCAGCATCCTGAATTCAGACTTCTAGCCTCCTAGACTGTAAAAGAATAAATTTGTTTGTTAAAGCACCCACTTGTGGTATTTCTGTTATAGCAGCACTAGATAACTAAGACAATCATATTCCCAAGTTTGACTTTTGTTTTTTTAATTGTACTTCAGGTGAAGGTTTACAGAACAAATAGTTTCTCATGAAACAGTAGTATACATATTGTTTTATGACATTGGTTAACAACCCCACGACATGTCAACCCTCTCCCTTCTTGACCTTTTTTTTTTTTTTTTGGTGAAAATATACATAGCCAAAGATACACCATTTCAAAAATTTCTACATGCACAGTTTAGTGACATCAGCTACACTCTTCCAATTGTGCTACTATTCTCACTTTAGATGAAGGTTTACAGAACAAAACAGTTTCTCATTAAACAGTTAGTAGACATGTTTCCCTATGACAGTCGTTAACAGGGGTTTGACTTTTTTTGCAAGAATACTTGATAGGTGGTAGTGTGTTTCTCCATCAGGAGGCACATATTGTCTGGTTGTCTTCTGTGATGTGATGTGATGTGTGGTGTTAGCTGCAGCTGATGCTCAATCCCTGGATCATTATGTTAGAATGATACTCCAGTTCTAACATTCCTCCATCATTTATTAGCTGGAATATTTCTATAAGGAGAAACTTCCCTCATCTACTATTTGATAAAGGTAGGCGGATGCCTGATTTTTTACTTACCAGTTTTCAAAATAATGAGTTGGTTTCCTAGCATCCTTCACAGGTGAGCAAATTTTTTTTTTTTTAACATTATGAGCTCATGGATTTATACATATTTGTTTCTCAATCCATTGCAGTTATTACCCGTCTTGATGTTCAAATGACGCCATCCTTTGGCCACTGGGAGCCTCCTCAAGCTTGCTCTTGAGTCTTTTTGCAGCATCCTGGTAGTCTTTCATAGAAATCTTTCTTTAGAACTGAAATATGATCTAAATAGGCAAAATGAGCCATGAAGACTGAGGCAGAATATTATTTCTGAGGTCTTTCTTTTCTCTTCCCTTTGATTTGGACCCTTGGCCTTCCCAGTGAAGTTCTCCTCATTTTGCTCCTGTCTTCCTCTTGACCTGAGCGCTCTGGAGCCCTCTCCCTTCTGGCTGTGTGTGTCCAGTTTCAAAAAGTCAGCACTGCAAGTGCCTCAGTGACCAGCTGGACATGTCAGACCCCAGGAGAGGATATGTAGTCCCAGGTGAGCTGCACTAGTGTCAGTTATGACAGGGCTGACTTTGAAAGAGTGTTCTTGCCTCCATCCCTCATGTGAGGTTTATAGCTCCACCACAGCCTGAGTTCTTTAAACTTCTAAATCTTCGCAAGCCTCAGAGCTTGACTGGCAGAAGGGCTGTGAAGCTCCAGCTCACAGCAGCCTCAAGAGCCTGCCTTTGACTCACTCTTCTTCCCTCCCTCCCTCCACTCCTTCCCTCTTACTCTAGCTCAACTAAACCTCTGGTCTCTTTCCCATCTCTACCCCTCTCCATCTCTATCCCTACCCCTCTCTCTTCAGCCTATTTTATTTAATCTCAATAATCCTCTAATTAGCCCATTTTGTAGCTAAGGGCACCGAGAAACTTGGCTCTAAACAGAGATCTGGGATTGGTACCCACACTCTCGGGCTCCATAGTGCCTGACACTGTACTGCCTCGGTTCCATGTCACCGAGCACAATCACCTGTCCCCAGTCTTCATTCTCCTGAACACTTTACTACTTTTTTCTCCTTAAAAATAAATATATTTTTTCTGATATCAGAATTAAGACATACATATAAAAATTCAAGCAATATGAGCTTTTTTAAAAAAGTAAATTAAGTCCCTTCTCAGATCTTTGAAATAATCATCATTATTGACAACAGCAACTTGAAAGATTGGATAGGAACCTTGAGGGGAAGTGAGTTTATGTTAGTGAGGGAGGAACAACTCAGAAAAAGGAGGGTGAGAATGGTTGCACAACTCAAAGAATGTAATCAATGTCACTAAATTGTACATGTACAATTCAACAAACGGATGTAGCGCTGGAGTTGCTCACTCTTATATGCCAAGAAATTTGGAAGACAGCTATCTGGCCAACTGACTGGAAGAGATCCATATTTTTACCCACTCCAAAGAAAGGAGATTCAACAGAATGCAGAAATTATCAAACAATATCGTTAATAGTGCACGCAAGTAAAATTTTGCTGAAGATAATTCAAAAGCAGTTAAAGCAGTACATCGACAGGGAACTGCCAGAAATTCAAGCCAGATTCAGAAGAGGACATGGAATGAGGGACATCATTTCTGATGTCAGACGGATCATGGCTGAAAGCAGAGAATACCCGAAAGATGTTTTATTGACTATGCAAAGGCATTCGACTGTGTGGGTCATAACAAATTATGGATAACATTGCGAAGAATGGGAATTCCAGAACACTTCATTGTGCTTATGAGGAACCTGTATTTAGACCGAGAGGCAGTTGTTCAAACAGAACAAGAGGATACTGAGTGGTTTAAAGTCAGGAAAGGTGTGTGTCAGGGTTGTATCCTTTCACCATACTTATTTAATCTGTATGCTGAGCAAATGAACCGAAAAGCTGAACTATATGAAGAAGAATAGAGCATCAGGATTGAAGAAAGACTCGTGAACAACCTTGCTTGCTGAAAGTGAAGAGGATTTGAAGCACTTATTGATGAAGATCAAATACCACAGTCTTCAGTATGGATTACACCTCAACATAAACAAAAATCCTCACAACTGGACCAATAAGCAGAGGAAAGACTGAAGTTGTCAAGGATTTCATTTTACTAGGATCCACAATCAACGCCCATGGAAGCAGCAGCAACAAATCAAACAACGCTTTGCATTGGGTAAATCTGCTGCAAAAGATCTCTTTAAGGTGTTAAAAAGCAAAGATGTCACTTTAAGGAATAAGTTGTACCTGACCCAAGCCAAGGTGTTTTCAATCGCCTTATAAGCATGTGAAAGCTGGACATTGAATAAGGAAGACCGAAGAAGAATTGATGCCTTTGAATTATGGTGTTGGCGAGGAATATTCAATATACCACGGACTGCCAGAACGAACAAATCTGTCTTGGAAGAAGTACAGTCAGAATGCTCATTAGAAGCAAAGATGGCGAGACTTCGTCTCATGCACTTTGGACATGTTATCAGGAGGGGCCAGTCCCTGGAGAAGGACATCATGCTTGGTAGAGAGTCAGCGAAAAAGAGGAAGACCCTTGACAATGGACTGACACAGTGGCTGCAACAATGGTCTCAAACATAACGGTTGCGAGGATGGTGCCAGACCACGCAGTGTTTCGTTCGTACGTAGGGTCGCTATGAGATGTAATCAACTCTACCGCACCTAACAACAAATTGTACATGTAAAAACTGTTGAATTGTTGTATGTTTTCTGTGTATATTCTCAACAACAAAATAAATAAAATTTAGGAAACAAAAAAAAAAAAAAAAGGAGCCCTCAGAGTAACCACCCAAGTAAGCTCGAAAAGATAGTCTTGTCCCTAAAGAAAGCTGGCTCTAAATGAGATTGTGGAGCTGGTAAAACAGGCCTTCTCGCCCTGCCCTCCTCCCCCTCAATACTCTCCTCCCTCGTGAGGTACCTCTTCCCATCTATCCCTGGATAGGTTTTCTCTCTTGCTGTTACTTGGCTCCCCAAAGACCTCTTCTACTTTTCTACCCATGTATCTTTTTTTAAACGGGACTGGGGCTCTGGGCCTCGAGATATTGGGTGTCAAGGCTGCTCATGTACAACCAAACCTCATGGGATTTGGTTCCTTGGTTTGGAAGTTTAGGGCCGTGGTTTCATACAACATTCCAGTCAATTGGCCTAATAACATGTTCAGTGCTTCTGTTCTACCTCCGAGTTCGCTGTTGGTAGTGCCTGGGGTCTTAGAAGCTCTCAAGTGGCCATCCAAGGAACAACAATTGATCTCTATTTGCCTGGAGCAACAGAGCAAGAAGGAGAGTCAGAATAGGAGTAGGAACTGGATGTGTGGCTAGTTGCCTCCGTGAACAATTCCCTCTTTTGTCATGAGACTAGAACTGGACGGTGCCCGGCTACTATTACTGGATATTTTGATCAAAGATTCTATAGAAGAATCCTGGTCAAAAAGGGGAAAATGCAGAACAGAATTTCAAATTCTCATGGAATCCAGTCTTTCTGGAGCAATGGAGGCTGGATGAACCCCTAAAACTATTGCCCTGAGTTATTCTTTAAACCTTAACCCAAAAATTCCCCTGAAGTTTTCTTAAAACCAAACAAGACTTTAGCTTAACTAGTAAAGAATGTCTGCCTTGAGCATTATGCTCTTTTAAGATCCATATGGGATCAAAGTGACAACAGCAACTCGAAAGATTAGATAGGAACCTTAAGGGACAGTAGGTTTATATTTAACAGGGGAGGAACAACTCAGAAAAGGAGGGTGAGAATGGTTGCACAACTTGAAGAATGCAATCAGCATCACTGAATTGTACATATAGAAACTGTTCAATTGGTGTATGTTTTGTTGTGTATATTCTTAACAACCACAACAAAAATAAAATATATTTAAAAAAATCACCATCAACTAGTTAGTGTATATCCTTCCAGGCCTTTTTCTACATAAATATTTGCAAATAAATAATTTTTCTAAAACTGGGGTTTTTCTACATGTACTTTTCTGCACCTTGTTCCCCACCCCCTTTTACTAATTTCTGTGCACAGCTTCTTCTCCTTAGAACGTTTATATCTTCTACTTTCTTTCTAATAGCTTCAGTTTTCCACTGTTACCATAAGTTATTTATCCAGGGCTATACTTATGGACTTGGGGGTTGTTTCCAATTTTTCATTATTTCCAACAATGCCTCAATTAGCATCCTTGTATATTTAGCTTTGCACACTATTTCTACAGGATACATTCCTGGAAATTGAATTTCTGAGTCAAAAAATATGCACGTTTAAAATTTTAATAAATGTTTTTAAACTGACCTCCAGAAAGGCTGTACAAAAAAACAAAACAAAACAAAGAACCTGTTGCCATTGAGTTGATTCTGATTCATAGCAACCCTACAGGACAGAGTAGAACTGCCCCACAGGGTTTCCAAGGAGTGGCTTGTGGATTTGAACTGCCGACCTTTTGGTTTGCAGCCCAGCTCTTAATCACTGTGCCACCAGGGCTCCAATGAATGCCTGTTTTCTGCACATACTTGTCAGATTGATGGTATCAATTTTTTTCAGTTTTGTCTATCTGGTAGGTGAAATGTACTTCATTATTTCTTTATTGTACATTACTTATTATTAAGGTAATGTCCCCGGGTGGCGCAAATGATTTGTGCTTGGCTGGTAACTGAAAGTTTGGTGGTTCGAACCCATCCAGCAATACCTCAGAAGAAAGTCCTGGCAATCTGTTTCCATAAAGATTACAGCCAAGAAAACCCTGTGGAGTTCTACTCAGTAACACATGGGTTCTTCATGGGTTGGAATTGACTCAACAGCAACGAGTTCAGTTTGGTTTGGTTATTGTTAAGACTGAACGTATTTATTTGTCATTTCTGTTTTTTTGGTGAATTTTCTGTTCATGTCCTTTGTTAATTTCTTTGGATAGTTTTTTTTTTATATAAGATATATATTATCATATGTGTATACTACATGAGTATTAAAATTTTTTCTGTTGTAGAAATATTTTCCCAGTTTAATATTTGTAGTTTAACTTTGCCATATTTTTTGTTTAAAAATTGTTTAATATGTTTTCATTGTTAATGTGATCAAACTTAAAAGTCTTTTGGTTTATTTGTTTCTCATTTTTATGTCATTTTAGAAAGGCCTTCTCCATCCCAAGGTGATAAGAATCATCACTCACTTTCCCTTTAGTGCTTTTAATGTTTTGTTCTTACATTTAAATATGTTGGCATAATGAATGAGATAGAGATAAGCTTCCCACATGCCCCCCACCCTTGTTCAAAACACAATGACTAAATATATAAAATAAAGCACATAGGAGGAACAGTTATGGCTACTTTCTAGACATAACCAAACACCTTGTTGGTCTAAGGACTGTCTTAGGCTGGGTTCTCTAGGGAAACAAAACCAGTGAAGCATACATTAAAAAAAAAAAAAAACCTGTTGCCATCGAGTTGATTCCAACTCATAGTGACCCCTACAGGACAGGGTAGAACTGCCCCATAGGGTTTCCAAGGAGTGCCTGGTGGATTCAAACTGCTGACCTTTTGGTTAGTAGCCATAGCCCTTAACCACTACACCACCAGGGTTTCCATAAATATACACAGAGAGAGATTAATATCAAGGAAACGGCTCATGCGGTTGTAGAGGCTGGAAAAGTCTCAAGTCCATGGGTCAGGCTGGAGGCTTCTCCTGACTCACGCAGCTGCAGGAGATGGAAAACCCAAGATCAGCAGGCCACTGGCTCACAGGCTGCAGAGGCTGGTGAATCCCAAGTTTGGCAGGTAAGCTGCTAGCTCAAGTCCCAAGAACTGGAGGTCAGATTAACAGGAGGCAGCTGCAGGATCCAGATTGAGCAAAAGCCCGGCAGCCTTGCCAGAAGGTCCTCCTATATTGGATGCAGGCCACACCCCCGAGGAAACTCCCTTCCAACTGATTGGCTACTCACAGCAGATCCCATCCTGGAGGTGATCACATTGTATCAGAACTCATCGTGGAGGTCATTACATCATTATACGACTGCCAAACTGTATCTTAACTGCCAAACCACTGAGAATCATGGCCCAGCCAAGATGACACACAACCTTAACCATCACAGTCCATCCCTTGTCAATCTGGCACCTGTACACACTTCCTTAAACCATATATAATCTCTGAATAAAGACAATTATAAAGTCATACTTGTGCCTAACATGATAAAACTAACATGTGTACAACTGAAAACACACTAGCCCCGTTTACATCTTATATTTTATAAGTGAAAAAAAAAAAAACAAAAATATTTGATGCACACCAGCCAATACAGTAACTCCCTTCTTTGCCTGTTGATCCAGAGGCATGAGGAGCCCAAAGTGGCCAGCTGGCATTCTTAAACTTCCAGTTCAGTGGAATCAGTGTTGGTCTCCTGGTGGGAGCATTTCTTCCTTTGGAACTAAGATATCTAGACCTGCAGAGCATAGGGTTGTGGGGACAGGGAGCAAAAATTTTGTGAGTGGGTCACTAGGGGTAATAGTAAGTGGTGTCACTCCCATTTCTACCCTTGATTACTGGACCCATGAAACCTGGCTATGGGAGAAACAGCACCATATATTGGATGCTGGTTTAGAGCATATAGAGCCTCCTAGAGAACACTGCCCCAACCCTGCAAGATATTGCTACTTAGTTGGCACCATAATTGTGTCTTTAGAAGGCCATTCCATCATTCTATCAAGCTAGCTGCTTCAGGATAATGGGTAAGACCAGTGAATTCTATGAGCATGGGCCCATTGCTGCACTTCATTTGCCATGAAATGAGTTCCTTGATCTGAGGTGATGCTGTGTGGGATAACATGACAGTGGATAAGGCATTCTGTAAGTTCACAGATGGTAGTTTTGGCAGAAGCACTGATTGCAAGGAAGGTAAATCTGTATCCACAGTAACTGTCTATTCCAGTAAGAACAAAATGCTGCCCTTTCCATGATGGAAGCAGCCCAATATAATCAACCTGCCACCAGGCTGCTGGCTTATCACCTGGAGGAATGGTGTCATATTGGTGACTCAGTGTTGGTCTCTGCTGCTGGCAGATTGGGCATTCAGCAGTGGCTGTAGCCAAGGTGGCCTTGGTGAGTTGAAGTCAATGGTGCTGAGCCCATGCATAACCTCCATCCCTGCCACCATGGGCAGTTTGTTCATGAGCCCATTGGGCAATGACTGGAGTGGCTGGGGAAAGAGAGTGACTGGTTTCCACAGAACACGTCATCCTAACCACTTGACTTAGAATCCTCCTCTGCTGAGGTCACCCTTTGGTGAGCATTCACATGAGACACGACATCTTCACTTCTTTGGCCCATTCAGAGAGGCCTATCAACATACCTCTTCCCCATACCTCCTTGTCATCAGTTTTCAATCATGTTCCTTCCAAGTCCCTGACCATCCAGCCAGACCACTGGCTACAGCCTATGAATCAGTATACAATCACACATCTGGCCATTTCTCCTTCCAAACAAAGTGAACAACCAGGTGCACTGCTTGAAGTTCTGCCCTTTTGGAGGATTTCCCTTCACCACTGTCCTTCAGGGCTGGACCAGAAAGGGTCTTGTAGTGCTGCTGCTCTTCACTTATGAGTGGTGCATGCATATCGCACAGAACCATCTGTAAACCAGGCACGAGTTTTCTTTTCCTCAGTCAACTGATCATAAGGAGCTTCCCCCATGAGGCCACAGGTGCAGACTGGGAGGTGGAAGGTAATTTGACAGGAGTGGAACCATGGGCATTTGGGCCACTTCCTCATGCAACTTACTTGTGCCTTCAAGTCCTACTCAAGCTGGATCTCGTATATACCACTTCCATTTAATGATGGAGTGCTGCTGTGCACGTCCAACTTTATGAATCTGTGGGTCAGACGACACCTAGCTTATGAAGTGCAGCTCAGGTATGGTGCATGGTGACTTGGTGGCCCATGATTAAGTGTTCAGTCTCTACTAAGATCCAGTAACAAGCCAAAAGCTGTTTCTCAAAAGGAGAGTAGTTATCTGCAGAGGATGGCAGGGCTTTGCTTCAAAATCCTAAGGGTCTGCACTGTGATTCACCAAGAGGGGCCTGCCAAAGACTCCAAACAGTATCTCTATCTGCCACTGACACTTCAAGCACCACTGGATCAGCCAGATCATATGGCTCAAGTGGCAGAGAGGCTTGCACAGCAGCCTGAACCTGTTGCAAAGCCTTCTCTTGTTCTGGGCCCCACTCAAAACTAGCAGCTTTTTGAGTCACTTGATAAATAGGCCAGAGTAGCACACCATATGAGAGATATGTTGCCTCCAAAATCCAAAGAGGTCCACCAGGCGTTGTGCCTTCTTTTTAGTTGTGGGAGGGGCTAGATGCAATAACTTATCCTTCACTTTAGAAGGAACATCTCAACATGCCCTACACCACTGGACCCCTATAAATTTTACTGAGGTGGAAGGGGCCTGAATTTTTGTCAGACTAATTTCCCAGCCTCTAGCATGCCAGTGTTTTACCAATAAGTACAGAGTCACTGACATGTCTTCCTTATACTAGGTCGAATCAGCATAAAGTCATCAATGTAATGGATCAGTGTGATGTCTTGTGGATGGGAAACGTGATCAAGGTCCCCGCGGACTAAATTATGACCTACGGTTGGAGAGTTGATATACCCCTGAGGTAGGACACTGAAGGTGTATTGCTGGCCTCATCAGCTGAAGGCAAACTGCTTGTGGTGGTCCTCTGAAACGGTATGGGGAAAAAGGCATTAGCCAGATCAATAGCTATATACCAGGTATTAGGAGATGTATTGATTTGCTTCAACAGTGAAACCACATCTCAAACAGCAGTTGCAATTGGAGTCACCACCTGGTTAAGTTTTCAGTAAACCACTGTCATTCTCCAAGATCTTTCTGTTTTCTGCACAGGCCGAACAGGCGAGTTGAACGGGGATGTGGTGGAAATCACCACCCCTGCATCCTTCAAGTCCTTGATAGTGGCAGTAATCCCTACAATCCCTCCAGGAATGTGGTATTGCTTTTGGTTTATTATTTTCCTAGGTAGGGGCAGTTCTAATGGCTTCCACTTGGCTTTTCCTACCATAATAGCCCTTGCTCCACTTGTCAGGGATCCAACATGGGGGTTCTGCCAGTTGCTGAGTTTATCTATTCCAATTTTGCATTCTGGAACTGGAGACATGACTACAGGATGGGTTTGGGGACCCAGTGGCCCTACTATGAGACTGACATGAGCTAAGACTCCATTAATAACCTGACCTCCGTATGTCTCCACTCTGACTTGTGGGCCACAGTGATGTTTTGGGTCTCCTGGAATTAGTGTCAGTTCAAAGCCAGTATCTAGTAATCCCCAAAATGTCTGATTATTTCCTTTTCCCCAGTGAACAGTCACTCTCCAAAAAGGCTGTAGATCCCTTTGGGAAAGGCTGGGAGAAAGATTAACAGTATAAATTTTTAGCACTGTAGTGGAAGCCTTCCTCAAGGGGAACTAGCCGCCCCTTCATTCAAGAGGTTGTGGGTCTGCAAACTGGACCAAGTCTGGGAATTGATTGAGGGGCCATGACTCCGTATTTTGACGATCCAAGTTAGACTGCCATTCACTTGACCTAGGATTCTTCTGCTTATACAGATCAAGTAAATATTTAGTAGATTTCCCATCTATTTCCCTCCTAGGGAAACTATGATTAAGTAGCCAATGCCGTAAGTCCATACCAGTCAGACTATTCTGATTACTGCTTTGACTCTACTGTATATTACTGTAATCACGCCTACCTTGTCTTTGTTGATTAAGCGCCACCATTTGGACCCTACTACCATGGGATCCAATCAGCCCCATTGTAGTTAGATGTCTTAATTTCAGTTAGGGCAGTTCCCACTGTCAAATCTGACTTACATAAAAGAGCAATCACAACAGTCTTCAAGGATGTTGGGGCTCCCTTCACAAATTTGTTCCTCACCATTGTGGTAAAAGGTGTGTCCTCTGGGCACTCCATGTGTGGGTCTGTGGGTCTAACCTGATAAATCCACTCTAACATGCCAATTTCCCTAAGCCTTTGGATTCCATCTTCTACGGTACACCAAGGCAGGTCTGGCACTTGAACTTGATTTAGTGTAGGCATAATCCATGCTTCCATGAACCAACCAAATAAACTATTAGATCCTTTCCTAACCTCTCGAGCTGAAACACTGAATGAAAGATCTGTGCTTAGTGGGCCCCCATCAATAAGTTCAGACTGATCCAACTTTATGTTCCTTGCACCATTATCCCACACCCTTAATAGCCATTCTTGCCCATATTTCCCAGGTTTCTGTTTGTACATATTAGAAAACTCCAGCAGTTCTTTTGGAGTGTAGCATACCTCCTCCTGGATCACGCTTTGTACTTCATTTTGCGGGGCTCGCTGGGACTTAGTCTAGTTACAGGTCTAGAAGCAAAAATGGGTGGTGGGGATTTGCTCTGAGAACATTCAGCAAGGTCTCATAAGGCATCTACCTTAGGCGATGCCCCAGGCAATAACTCAGACAAAGGTTCTTCAGACACAGCTGGGTTAATCTCATCAGATGGGGATGGAGAAGCTAATGGTTTTACTGGGAAGAGTAGCTTGGCAAACAAAGATGGAGTAATCTCTTCAGATGGGAGTGAGAGGGCTGGTTCTATTGGCAAGAGTGACAGAATTTAGGAGCTCAGTGTCCCTAGCTTCCTGATTATCTGCCCATATGTCCCCATTCCAAGTTTCAGGATCCCCTTTCTTTCCAATCAGTGCTCTCACTTTAACTTCAGACATCATTCAAGTTTGGCAATTCAACTGGCATTGTAATTCAGCCACTCTTACAAGACTCTGGGTTTAGTTTTCAGCAATATCAGCTCTGTTACTACAAGAAATAAGGCTTTCTTTCAAGGCAGAAGCGGAAACTTTGAAGTTGTTTATACAGTGCTTGAGCTTTGACTCTGAAGTCCTGAGCTCATCTCTTTCTTTCACCACTTTGTCTAGCAAAAGTAGGACAAACCAACCAGCTTCCTTATACTTCTAATTATGACAAAATTGTAGAAAGGAAAAAAATTCTGTATGGGAGACTAACTTGAAATGTAAACTTAATTTAATTACAACAATTAAAAAAAAATTGTAGAAAGGTATGAAACATGATCACCCAGAGCCTCGCCTCTCGCCAATATCTGATCTATTGCTGGTGATATTTTGCATATTTCTATTGTCACCCCACGCCATGGATTAGCAGTGCCCTCTTTACTGTTGGAAGCAGAGTCACCAACATCTTTAAGACTAACCAGATTTGAGAACCAATTTAGAAAACTCATTGTTACAATTTTGTTCCTCTAGAACCACTCTTCGTATCAAATGTCTTAGGCTGGGTTCTCTAGAGAAACAAAATTAGTGAAGCATATAAACAGATATAGAGGGAGATTTATATCAAGGAAATGGCTCACGCAGTTGTAGAGGCTGAAAAAGTCCCAAGTCCATGGGTCAGGCTGGAAGTTTCTCCTGACTCACATAGCTGCAGGAGCTGGCAAACCCAAGATCAGCAGGTAAGATGGCAGGCTGCTGTCTCACAGGCTGTGGAGGTTGACGAATCCCATGATTGGCAACTAAGCTGCCAGCTCAGGTCCCAAGAACCGGAGGTCAGATGAACAGGAGCCAGCTGTAAGATCCAAAGTGAGCAAAAGCCCGAGAGCCTTGCCAGAAAGTCCACCTACATTGGATCAAGAGTACACCCCCAAGGAACCTCCCTTTCAACTGATTGGCTACTCACAGCAGATCCCGTTATGGAGGTGATCACATTATATCAGATCTAATCATTATATGACTACCAAACTATAACAAAACTGCCAAACCACTGAGAATCATGGCCCAGCCAAGTTGACATACAACCTTAATAATCACAAGGGCTTTGGACCATAGTCCTGGGATGCAACTCAGTCAACTGGCATAACGGCTTATGAAGATAATGTTCTACATTCTAGTTTAGTGAGTAGTGTCTGAGGTCTTAAAAGCTTGCGAGTGGCTATCTAAGATGCAACTATTGGTCTCTACATGTCTGGAGCAAAAGAGAAAGAAGGAAACCAAAGACTCAAAGAAGAAACTAGTCTACAGGACTAGTAATCTACATGAACCATGGCATCACCTACCTTGACACCAGAACTAGATGGTGCCTGGCTACCACTACCCACTGTTTTCACAGGGGACACAATAGATGGTCCCACATAGAATGGGAAAAAATACAGAACAAAACTCAAATCCCTAACAAAAGGCCAGACTCACTGAACCGGTAGAGACTAGAGGCATCCCCAAGACCACTGCCCTGGGATACCCTTTAAGCTTGGAAGTCAAACTATTCCCAGAGGTCACCTATCTGCCAAAAGACAGAATGGTTCATAAAATAAATAATATCACCCATGAGTCCTGCACTTCTCTAAACAATTTATCTAAATGAGGCCTAAACGTCAACATTTACCCTAGATCAAAGATGAGAAGGGGAAACTAGGAAGCTAGATTAATGGAAACAGAATAACCAGAATATAAATAATGAGAATGCAGACACACTGTGAAAAGCATAACCAACGTCACTGAATATGTATAGAAATTGTTAAATGAGAACTTAAGTTGTTCTGTAAAATTTCTCCAAAATCATAGTATTTAAAAAAAAAATTGAATAATCTTTTCCCTGCCAATTTAAAATAACACCTTTATCATATACATGCTAAATCCCCACGTGATTCGGGTCTCTTTCTGAACTCTGTATTCTGATGGATCGTGCCAGTCCTGTGCCAGAACGAGCACACTGTGGTTTTATGTCAGTCAGTGGCTGTGACCTTTGGAAGACCTTTGGAAGTAGACTGCCAGGCCTTTCTTCTGTGGCATCTCTGTAAAAGGGGCTGTGTGGAAATGTCACATTTATTGTTTATTGCCAACAGTATAGGCCTAGCTTCCTGGGTATTGTGATATTGTTAATGCCTAGCTTGCAAAGTTCACTTTTGCATGCTCCTGTGATTTTGTTTTCCTCTTATCCCCCCCTTGCTTTTCCATGACTTTGAAGTTTAACTAAGTTTCTCTTTGAGAGGTAGAACGACCTTGGAGGGTAGAGTAACTCATCTGTGAAGTGATAATAACGGGGCAAGATGACCTTCAAGGATTGCCAGGTGCAGAATGTAACCACCGGAAAAGAAACCAATGTTGTCCATATAAAAACTTTCAGCGCGTCTCCAAGGGGGGGAGACAGGTCTTTTGGAGGAGCTCATTCCCCTCTGTCTCGTGTATATCAATATACAATAAAACACTCCCGCTGCTCGCCTCACCCGTCTCAGTATTGGCTTCTGCGGCAGGCAGCTCAGACCTGCCATTGCTGTAACATCTGGAGGAATTTGAACCGGCAATCTATTGGTTAGTATCAGAGTGCTTAACCATCTGGGAAACCCAGAGACTGTTAATTGTTCATAACACAATGATTAAATAACTTATCTTTTCCCAGCTTTTAAAATACCTCCTTTATCATATACATGCTAAATTCCCATGTGATTGGGTCTCTTTACTGTCTTTATTCTGATACATTGTGCCAGTCCTGTGCCAGTACCAGCACTCTGCGATTTTATTTCATGTTTTAGTATTTTTAGTATTAAGAGATCTCCCCATTATTCTTCTGTTTCAGAATGCTCTGCCTTTTCTCATTATCATTCTAGACAAACTTTCAAATTATTTTCCCAAGTTTCTCAAACAATCACTTGGGGATTTAGAAACTGCCTTGAGTTTACGGATTTAGGGAAAACTGACATCTTTTATATTATCGTGTCTTCCTATCCAAGAACAAGTTATTACTCTTTGCTTATTCAAGTCTTCCTGTTTTAAGTAGCTTGAAAGGAGTTTAGTTTTATTGACTGATTGAAAATAGCTCCTGTACATTTATTTAATTTTAGATATTTTATAAATTTTGTTGCTCTTATGAATGGGATAATTCCTTCCGTTAATTTTCTAACTAGTTATATAAAAGCTATTGCTCATTTATATTTTATAAGCAATCCCCTTTCTTATCTTTATCCATACTCTCCCTTACAGAGCTCAAGGTCATATGTTCAAGTACCATTGCTATGTTGATGACTACCAATGTCCACATCTTGTCCTCTCTCCCAAACTATCATCATTTTACCTCTACCTTGGTGTTTCCTAAATTTCAAAAATTGTCATACTGCTGTCATAATTTTTCATATCTGTATACCAATTCATTAAAATAAATTTGGCTTCATCCTGAGCAATAGTATCCATGAAATAACAAGTTTGATTGCTGGTTATAATTTTTTTCTAATATGCATGAAAATAAATACATAACTATTTAAGTTTTAAAAAATGTTTTTCATACCACTGATCATCTCTTGTACCACCCACCATTTTCTGAAACTCTATTCTAGCCTGGTGGCGTAGTGGTTAAATGCTACAGCTGCCAACCGAAAGGTCGACCGTTGGAATCCACCAGGCGCTCCTTGGAAACTCTATGGGGCAGATCTATAGGGTCACTATGAGTCAGAATCGACTCGACAGCAACGGGTTTGGGTTTTTTTGGTTTATTCTAGCTGGTAACAGACCTGAATATTCACCATTGCTTCAAATTCAGTGTTCTTCCTTCACTGTCAATTCACTTTCTTTGCTCTGTCAAAGGGACACCATTTCCCCAGTCACGTGGGCTCCCTTTATCCTCATCCTGATGATGTTTTCCTAAAACACTGTCCCTTGCCCTCCATTCTCCCACACACCCTCCCTATTCTCATCCCTGTTCGCCTCCCAGCAGGATTCCTCTGGATTCCTTCCTGAAGACCAGCATTCTCCTTTGAGGCTGAGCCTTCGGAACCAGCCTCATCATGTCCCGTCTTGTTCATCAACTTGTGATGACTCTTTACTGCCCTCTGCATTATTGAAACATACTTCCCTTCTTCCCCATCTCCTAGTGTTCGGAAGTCAATCGTGTGGCCTTGGGGCTTTCCCTCTCCCCATCTGCTCATCCAAACCTTACCTATCCTTTTAGGCTCACTTTCCAGGAAGCCTTCTTTGATGATTCCAGCCCTCTCTCCCTCTCTTATTCCTGCAGTATTGTTTGTTGTCTTGGGTGTCGCCTCTCCCTGAGTAGGCTACAAGCTGCTTGAAGGCTGGCTTCACATTTGAATATTGGGCACACATTAGATACCCAATAAACACTTGTTGATTCACTGCCTGATAGCATTCCCAAAAACTTACCTCAAATGCCACTGCTCCCTGTTCCTTGCCACAGCCACTCACCCCTCCCTGCACAACCTTCAACTCCCACCAACCAAGGGCAAGATGGAAAAAGAAACAAGTTTAAGACAAACAGAAAACACTGAAATGTAAGAAGCCAATTCTAGGATCATTAGTCTTTTAATATATTATTCTGAAAAGAAAGGAATTAAAAAAAAGTTCCTGACATCTCTTTTTTTTTTAAATTTAAATAAATACCCTGCCCACCCCCCACCCACTGAAATTTCCCTCCTTCCCCATCATCCCGCCCATCCCTGGTACTAGACCCCGGAGCTAAATAAGATGCCTGTTTCGAGCAGGCCACAGCTCACTACCAAATTCTGGCACACTGTAAATACCGTAAATGAGTCTGCTGCCGTCAGCTCACTTGAGCCCCTGCTTTCATCCAACTCCACTCCCCAGGCCTGATGGCTCCCTAGCTTTGCGGTGGACGTGGATCATGGGGCCTTTAGGCATGGGGGAGAGTGCAAACTTGGATCCCTTTAACTACCTCAGTGCCCCAGTCCCTGCTCGGGAGTAGGTAAGAAGGACCCAGAATTGTCCTCCAAAACTAAAATAAATAACAAAATAAATACCCCTTCCCCATTCCCGACTCAAAGAGATCCACTACCTCTCACTCTCTACTCCCTTTCGTTTGACTCTACCCCCTTCTTCCTCCCTAGCCCCTCCCTCCTTCCCGCTTGCTGGGACTCTAGCTTGGCCTTTGCCCTCTCAGGAGGTGGGGTCTATCGCGCTCAGTGGGGAGCGCTGCGGAGGGCCTCACTACTAACCTCAAGCAAACCTTTCTCCTCCCCCAGGTTTGCTGCTGGCGCCCCAAGCCCAATGGCGCTGGCAGACTCCCCGTCTCTGGGGGTTAGGGTGGAGGGCGGGGGGGGGTCTCCCTGGCTCTCTCTTTCCTAGTCCTTCAAGTGTCTTTCTTTCAAGGCAAGTCTCCCAGGGGAGACTGGGCATGGCCCGCCCCACTCCCCAGTCCAGGTGCCCGCCCCGCCCTCCTCAGATGGCAGTGTCCCAGAGGACAGTGTGCTGCCGGCGACAGGGCGGGGTGCCGGATTTGCGGGGCTCGGGCCCCCGCCGCCAGCTGGGGAGGATGGGCATGCTCTCCTGCTTGCACAGGCCTCGGTCCGGCCGGTGCCGCGCCTTGATCTCCTTGCAGACGCAGCGCTTCCGCTCAATCACTTCCAGCAGCTTGCCGTCCCGCTCGCGGGCAGGCTGGGGGGGCAGGGGAAGCGGCAGCGGCAGTGCAGGGGGGGTCTGTGCCCCTTCCTCCCCGCCACCGACCACAGGCGGGGGGAGAAAGGAAAAGGGGGGTCAAGGACCTCGGAGTGACAAGCCCTTCCCCACTGTCATCTTCCAGGAACAACTCCCCTTCCCCGGCTGTGAGAGTGAACTGGGGCTGAAATCCAGCCTCAGCCTGCTCGGCCGAGCCTGTGCCTGTGTCGCCCTGAGGAGGGGCGCCTTCTGAAAATATTCTTCTCAGAGCGGATGCATTTTCCCAATCCGTCTACCCAGAGAGGGCGCCTTTTCCCAAATCGCACAAAGGCGCACAAGCAAGCAGCCGCCCTGACTGATCTCCAACCCGGACCCTGCCTCGCTGCCCCTCTTAAGCAGCCCTTTCCCGGGACCTTCCCTCGGACACCCTCACCCTCCGACCTCATTAGTCATGGTCCATGCCGGCTCAGGCCCCAGTTGGACCTCTTGCTGCCCTTCCTTCTTCCCTGCCTGTTCCTTCCCAAATAAAAGAAAAATCAAGCCTTCTCCTCTTCCTCCTCACCTGGCTCGGGGCATCCCTGGGCTGGCTGCAGGGCCGGGGTGTATGGAGCGCGGCCTGCCGGACTCCAGAGGTGGAGGCGGAGCGCCCCAGGCGGTAGCCTCCTGTGAAGTCTGAGGCGAGAAGGAAGAGTGAGAAGGGAAGGGGCTCCAGGTTCCCCCTCCCCCAGCTCCCTGAGGAGAGAGCCCCGCCCAAGCGGGGCCCCACCTCATTAGAGGAGGAAAGGAACGGAGCTAGGTGTTAAGATTCAGGGCCTGGGACATGCTCTTATACAGAGGATATAATAAGTTCAGTGACTGGACCCTGGGTGATCCTCCCAAGCCAGACCCATCTGGGTATGTGTATCTTCAGACAGGGTGTCACCTCCATTGCGGTGGCAGGCGGGGAAGGTCTGGCAGGGTATGGGCAGCGCTGTTCGGCTCCCTCCTCGGTCCCCTCCATGGTGGATCCTGGCCAGCAGGCCCTCTGCCCCCTGGCTCCTCACTGGGATCCCTGATGCCACAGGGCCCCTGTCCTCATGCTCCACCTTGCCTGGACCCTCGGCACTGCCATTCCAGGCCCGGGGACCCTCCTCGGCTTCTGCTGGGATGACAAAGAGAACTAAACACCTGTATATGGAAGGGATCCAGCTATGCCCCCAACCACACATACTACAGCACAGGTGGACCAGAATGACCTGCCCCTTTGCAAGCCACAGAATGGATGGGTGGGACCCTACTGCACAATCCTCAACACACACACACACACACACACACACACACACGAGGGGCCTGGTATTGCCTTCTTTTCCACCCATTGGTACCATTCCCGCAAGGCTGAGTGTCACATATATTTGCTGCTTCTAAACCGTTTTTCCTGGTCAGAAGAGTCTCTCCTGTCCCAGCCTTAGCTTGAGAGCCGCTGCAGCCCCAGACAGGACTAGAATGATCACCCCCCTGAAACTGAGACCAGAAGCGCTATTCCTCAGGAGGGGGAGAAGCCCAAATCCTGGGCCGCAGTGGGGTAGTGGGGGGTGGGGGGGTACTGGGGGAAGAGTTGCCTGTGAACTAAGATCATCTCTGAGAGCAGGCCTGGCAGAGCATTGCGTTGCCAGGCAACGGTAGGGGCCTGCCGCTCCTCTCCCTCCTGTCTGGATGGGTTGTCATGGTAACTGCTGGGAGGCAGCTGTGTTTGGCTCCTAGTGTGCGCACACTCACAAACACACCCCTGCAGCCCAGGGAAGGGAGGGGCAGGGAGTAGAGCAGGACAGTCAGGAGGACACTGCCCCCACCCCATGCCACCAGACCTACTGCCCACCCTCATTCCTTTAGTTCCCTGGAAAACTTCCCCATTCAGGACAATAGGCATGTGGCTTCCAAATGACTCTGCCAACAACTCCCCTAAACCATCACCAACACCCCTCTAACTGACCTCCCAGCTCCCCGCCCCCATTCACCACCCCTCACTCACTGTCCAGTTCCTTTGCCTTCCTCCCGCCATACAGGACCTTCCTCTGCAGAGCCCAGCTTGCCCCGAATGTCGTGGCACCCATCTCCTCCTCTTCTTCCTCTGGTGTCCCTGCACTGGTGATGACGTGGGCACAGGAGATGCTGGCAAAGGCACCCCCATCAGCCCCTTGCTCCTGCAGCTGGATCTTGACCATGGGGGATGGGGCCCCCACTCCACAGCCCTTATTCAGCAGCCCCCCAGCCTTGAGGCTCTCATAGGCAGGGGGTCTCTTGAACCCAGCTGCTGCAGCTGGGTAGGTCCAGAGAGGGGTCAGGGGGCCTGCAGTTGGGTCCGGAAGGCTGTGGGGAGAGGCCAGGCAACCTCGGTGGTGGAGGACCCCAGCTGCTGCCCCCATGGCCCCACTGTGGGGGCTGGACTTCCCCGGCACGGGAGGCCTCGAGCTGGTGCACAGCATCCCATGGAGAACTGCGATCTCCTTCTCTGTCTTTGGTTCCCCAGCACCCAGGGGTGGACCCGCTGGCAGGACGGAGTGTGTGGTCACCTTGACTGCCGAGTACACCATAGTGTAAGACACGGCCTTGTCCTTGGGGGGCCCGGGGAGCAAGGCGGCTGGGGCAGGGGGGGCTGCCGGCAGCCCTGCCGCCTTGGGGCAGATCATGCTGTGGGAGTTGGGGAGCTCCCGCTCGCCCCGGGGCTGGCCAGAGCCCTGGGGTGGCAACGGTGTCGAGTGGCTCCGGGCCCTGCCCGATGGTCCCAGCAGCAGCAGGTTGGCAGCAGGAGGCAGAGGCGGTGGGGGAGGCGTCTCCCGCTCCCGCTCCCGCTCCCGTGCAGGCACTTGGGGAGCTGGGGTGGAGCCAGCTGGCTCCTTGGAGTGGCAGAGGACCGGTAGCCTTGAGACCCCATCGCCAGGGGTTCGGGAAGCAGACTTGGCTTGGGGGAAGGCCAGGAGTGGAGGGCGGTGCTGAAGGAGGTTGGGGAAAGGGGGGGGGATTTCACAAGGGGTAGTCTTGGTGGGCATCCCATCCCTCCGGCTCGGGAGGGCTGAAGCTGGACGGCGGTGGGTATGGGGCTGAGGGACATGAGGTTGGTGTGGTGGGGAGGTTGCTGTCAGTGGGGGGGCCCCACTGGCCCGGCCTTCCCCTGCCTCCTCGGGCAGTGGGTATTTCATCTCCTCATATATGGCCTCACTCTCTTCAGAGTCTGAGTCGGGGCCAGCTGGAGGGGTTGGGCCCCCACCACCAAGAGGGGGCCCAGTCAGACACCCTCCACTTCTTCCTCCTCCCCTGAAGACATCCCCCACCATCTCAATGTACACGGGCTCTTCTTCCTGGGCACCCACATCAAGGTCCCCAGTTACATGTGACCCCCTACTGAGGTGCTGGAAGGGTGGGTTCCCTCCTCGAGGAGAAGGGGCTGGGGGGCAGGACTCGTAGAAGGAGACAGAGAGCTGGGTGTTGGGACTTCGCCTGGGCTTTTGTGGAGGAACTTTCCGGCTAGATTCTCGGCTCTCTAGGGTTGGCTTCTGTGAGCCTAGGCAGGATAGAAAAGAGGAAATAAACAGAGTTTTTAGTAGGGGAAAGAAATGGGGGGACTCTTTCTGACCTCTTGACCCATCTGTAAACACGTATCTGTCTTTTCATTTTTCCTCACTCCTGAACTTACAACCCTTGTAGGTTTCTTTTCTACCAATCAGCCCTCCATCCTTCTAAGGAACTCCCCAGAATCTACAACTCTTACCCTAAATTCTCTCCCAACCTCATGTCCCTCCAAGGCCACCCCTCTCCCAAGAACAGACTTTTCATGGAGTTCTCCCTGCCCTTGAATGGTTCATCTCAGGCCTACCCTCGGAAAATGGAATCTTCCACTTCCTTGGTTCTTCCCTGAATGAACCCTCCCTGGCAGGCCTCCCCTGGCCTGGAATGGATCCTCCCAGTTCCCAGCTCTACCTGAGAAGAAGAGTGGGGTGGCTCACCTGCTTTCTTGCTGGGGGGCATCTCTGCCACCGACCCCGCCATGCTGAGCTTGGTGCTGGGGTGTCTCCGGGGCTTGGCTGGAGGTCTTCGGGCACTGCCGTCCTCTGTGAGATCCCCACTGCCATCCCCAGGCCCACCCACTACACTGTCCATACTGCCCACAGAGTGGCAGGAGAGCGAACGTGGGGCCATGGCGCTGCGACAGGGGTGGGGGGTGTGCTCCTGGGAGGCGGGCATCGTCATGAAGCCCATCCTGAGGGAGCGGCGCAGCGAGGCGATGTCCCGCGCGTGGACTCCGGGCCCTGGGCCAGTCCCGGGCCCTGCTGGGCCTGCAGGACTCACCTCCTTACTGGAGCTGGGGAGAAAAGACACAAGATGGAGCAGATGTCGGGCCTCAGACTTCGGCCTCCCCTTCCTCTACCCTAATAGGTGTTTGCGACCCTGTGGCCTCCCAGGGAGGAGGACAGGAGCCTCAGGTGGGGATAAGGGGAAGCTCGAAGGTCCAAGGCACAGATGTAAGGGGCTTCAGGCTGAATCCCTAGGCTTTAAAAAAGGCGAAGAAATCGGGGCAGCGATGAGAGAAGTGGTATCTGTGCAGAGGTGCGTCCCTGGGGCTGGCAGATCCCATGCCGCGCATATCCAGTACACTGCACACGTATAGGTAGAGACATGCAAGCCCGGGCAACACAGCCCCTCTAGACAGACGGCCGCACCTGCTACGACAGCTCCGCTACTCTGCTCACGCTCACACTGGCCCACACCTGGCCTCCGGTCTCCCCTCACGTCCAGCTGCTGTGGCCGACGCCCCCACACTGCTCCTCCTCTCCCAGACATTTGTACTGCGGCTGCATCGCCATAGCAGCCTCCCCCCCAGCTGATCCTTGTTCCTCCCTTTGTCCCTCTCCCTGGTGCTGCTGTCCTCTATGAGACTCCCACTGTTGCCCCCAGATCTGCCCCCTCTCTCCCTGCTGTACATGCTGCCCACTGAGTGCTGTCCTCGCTCTGTCACCCTCCCTGACTCACCCCCCATTCCCTTTCACTGTCCCTGAGCTGCTATGTAAGTGAAGGGGGGCGGCTGGCAGGGAAGAGGGGAAAACTACTGTGGGGTGGGCTCTCATTAAGGCCCTGTCTACTAACCCTTCATTAGGGAGAGACAGCTGCAGTGATAGCTCTGATTAATCTAATTAACAACAAGAATTAAACTCCACAGTTTTGAGAAGAAGGAAGCAAGAATGTGGCTCTGACTCAGGCTCCAAGAGGCTGTGCAGTCAATGGGAGTGAGGAGAAGGGAGTGAGACGGAGAGGCCAGACCCCAGGTCCCTGGGAGGGCAAGGAGAGAGGGCAGCTGGAGGTGGGGGCGGGGGGGTTGCTCCCCAGCCCTAGCTCATCTGCACGGCCCAGCCTGCATGTCCCCCCCAACAGATAACCCTGACACTTGGCCACTCACCTACCCCAGCAGAGGAGACTGGGAGGGGGCCAAATGGGTCTTCTCTGATGCCCCCTCCAAGGATCACCTCCCTGGACCCTATGAGGGCAGTAGGGCCTGTCCCTTCCAAGGTCAGGTGACAGGGGAGTCAGAAGCCAGCACCAAACTGACAGTGAGAAGACCACATGCCAGAGGTGAGTCAGGAAGGGGTGACTCGGGCCTCTGGGGAGGAGGAAGAGACAACAGGGTGCTCTTGAGCTAGAAAACCTCTGGAGGCCAGGCCAGGCACCAGAGCTGGGAACAGGACTGGGACAGGGTATGCGCCATTCCAGTACTCTGTACTGAGCACAGGACTCTACGATCAGGGAGGCCCACTGATGACAAGGCTGTTGAGACCCAGGAACATTAGAACGGCTGCAGCCCAGAAAGGGGGGAAGCTGAGGTGGGACGGGCAGGGGGAATCCAGGACCCGCAGCCTTACCTCTTCTTGGCCTCTTCTTCCTTGTGCTGCCTCCACTCCAGCTTGGTTTTTCGGTAGAGGAGGTTCATGTCGTGGGGCAGGAGGTGGGGGCTGGGGGGCCCTGCTCAGCGCCACCAGGCCCGGGGGACGGCCCTCCCTGGGTCCCGGATCCACTTGGTGGGGAGGGGAGAAAGAGAAAAGAAAGGGAGATGTGGGGTGGGTCGGGGGCCAGGAATGAATGAGAAAGAGAAAAAGGCGCAGAGAACGTGACTTGGGTCCTCAGACAGGAAAACAGACAGAAGCACAGAAAACCCAACACAGCCTCCCGGACTCACAGACAGACACTGAGCGACACCCTGACAAAGGTGTTCAGAGACACAAACATACTCCAGCGAGGTCAGGTCAACAGATTCTCATCCTGATACAGCACACGGACAGGCCGCACACACGTAGAGCAACCCCGCAGTGACAGACACATATTCAGACACACAGACCTCCGAGCCACAGACCGTATCTCCACACCGAGGACTGGCACAGGTAAACACTAACCTAGGAAGACACAGACACACACAGACACAAACACCCGCTGACACACCCACAGACACACACAGACATCCAGACACACACAAATCTGCTACACAGGACCGGACACACCTACAGACAAGGAGTTGTGCCCAGGGCCTACTTGCATACATTGCACCCCACTGGGAAGAGGGAGACAGACTCCCCAGCCCCTCTTGGACTCTGAAGCTTGGGGGGAGGTGATGAAGGCAGGGTGGGGATACTGAAGGAAGGGTAGGAGGCATTCTGGTTGGGCATCTGAAATACCATCCACCTCTATTCCCTGCTGTCCCCCCTCCAGTCCTTTGGGCCTGGGCCTCCGTCCACCCCTATTCCGGCAGCTCCCTGGCCCCTCAGCAATGGTCTCCGCCTCACAGATGGCCCAAATCACCTTCTTCCTCCTCCAGGATTTGGGAGGCTCCCGGTTTCCCTCTTCCAGTCCCGCCCCTCAGTCCCACCCAGGGGGTCTCCAGCCTGGCCCCAGAGCTACCCTCTGAGCTGCGGCCTCCATACCTACTCTGGCCTCCCTTCCCCCAAACACACACTCTCCTTTTCGTCTTCAGCCTCACTTCTCTCCCAGGCGCCCCTCCTCACTGCCGTCCTCCCCCTTCCCCTGTTTATTCCAAACCTGGCCTGCTTCATCCACCTCTCCATCCTAGGGCCTCAGGTTCCCGGGCACCCCTCCCCTTCCCCTTGTCCTGCTACCCTGGGTTTCTCCGCCTCTCGCCCCGTCAATCCTCCCTGCCCCTTGTCCCCCCACCCCACCTCCCCGCTCCAAGCCTCCCCAATTTCTACATCACCGTACCTGGCCTGCCGGGCGCCGGCCCCCCCATGCCGGGCTCCGCCCGGAGCAGGAGGAGGGAGGAGGAGAGACAGAGTGAGACCGGGGGGAGCCGAGCTGGGCCCTGCCGCAGAGACAGCCCCGCCTCCGGGTCCGCCCCCAGACCCGCCCCCGGCCCCAAACCCACCCTTCCACACCCTCCAAGGACAGAGTAGGAGCGGCTGCGCGGCGTTGGGCTGCGCGGCGTTGGGCTGCGCTGCGCCGCTAGGCTGGGGTGGGCGGTGCGGGGGCCGCGGAGCCCGCGGGAGGAGGTTCGGCGGACCGTCCTGGAGCGCGAGGGGCCGGGCGCCAACCCGCCCCCGCCTCGGGGAGTCCGCTTCTCGCTTCTCCTCGCCCCCTGTCCGCGCTTGCCTCGTCTCCTAGGCCCTGGCGGAGCAGAGCACGGCGCGCAGCGGCGCCCCCCAGCGGCAGCCCGGGACCCACACCCACGCGCATACCCAATGCGCCCGGCCCTGGCCGGGTCGGCACCCGGCGTCGGGCCGGGGCCGAGGCTGCGGCTTCGGAGCCCGGGGTGCAGTGAGGCGGTGAAGCCGGCAGGGGGTGCCGCTTTCCGGCCGAGGGGCTCGCAGAGTCGGGAGCTGTACATTCTGCGTCTCTGCCCAACAGGGGGCGTGCTCCCTTGGCCGTGTCGCCTTTTCCCTTCCGCCCCCCAGGTGCGGGAGGAGGGCGCGGGAGCTGTCTCGCTTGGGGTGGGTCTCTTCCCGCTGCAGCCTCCGAGGCTCCGGGACCTGATTTCTCCGCCTGGGCTCAAAGTCTTCCACCCGTCCTCCCCTGCAGTCCAAGTCATCAGCCCCATAACCTTTGACTCTGCCAGCGCCCTCTGCCAGCACCTGAGCGCGCCTGGGTCGAACCCTGACTGCGACCACCGCGGCCATGGCCCGGGTGCGGTTGCGGCGGCCGCTGAGGGTCGCGACTTCGGGCCGCTCCTCTTCAGTCACCTTTCTAGTCAGCTCCCTGAGAAAGTCCTTGCTGGGAAATCCCTTTGGCGCAGTGCTCTTCTTCGGGTAAATTAACTGCAAGAAGATTTCGGTTCTTCCGTTAACTGGCTATGTGACCTTGGGCAAATCGCGCAACCTCTCTGAGGTGTTTTATCTGCTGCCTACGTTAATAGAGTTTGGGATGGGGTGGGGGTGGGGTCATTAAAATAATCGCTGTAAAAGGGCTTCACACTTTAAGGGCTATTGTAAATGCCCCCAGGAGAGGTAGCACGTTCAAGTGTTCTCAGTCCTTTCCCATTTACACCTTAGTGTGAGTGAATTTATATTTATTCATTCAACAAACTTTTCAGCAGAGACCTACTGTGTGCCAGGGACTGTAAGTCCAAGAAGAGTCTGAGAAGCTGAGTGCCTGCGGGGATGGGAAGGGGTTGGTGCCCAGAGCTGGAGGGGAGAGTCCAAAGATAAGTTTTAAGTAATTTCTAGTGTGTCAGTCATGAAAGAGGAGGGGCTGGGAACAGAGCAGGCAGGTCTGTGTTCTGAATGTTACCAGAGAGGAAAGAGTTGGGGAGACAGAGGTGGGGACTTGGGGGGGGGCGGGGCATGTGGGAGGCTGCTTCCAGGACTTCACACTTAGGCCTCATGACCTGGCTAAAGATGGTAGCCATTGTTACCATGGCTAAAGGAAAAGAGGCAGGGGTCTAGATGCATTTTAACCAACAAATAAAGAATAAATATATAAACTAGGGTTGTATTTTATTTTTTGCCCAGTCCTAAAGAGTGGTTAAGGACCCCTGGTGGCACAGTGGTTAAAGCAACAGACTGCTAACTGAAAGGTTGACAGTTCAAAACCACCAGCTGCTTCTCAGGAGAAAGATGTGGCAGTCTGCTTTCTGTAGAGATTTACAACCATGGAAAACCCTATGCAGTAGCTATGAGTCGGAATCAACTCAATGGCAGTGGGTTTTTTGCTTTGAAAGAGTGGTTCGAAATTTCCTTGAGATAAAGCTGAGGGAGGAGGGATGTGGGAAAGAAAGGGATGGTGGGAAGAGCCGTGGACTGGGAGTCAGAAAGCCTGTCTTAGTCACCTGTCTCTGAGCCTCAGTTTTCTGGAGCTCAAAATCCCCCGTCTCCTCCCAGGGCTGTTTTGAAAATCCCAAGGAGATAATTATGCAAAGTGGACAAATGTGAGGAATTTTTAATGTACTTGAGACCAGTTTCCTTGGATGGAAGTGTATTAGAATCCATTTCCTCCTGAACCTGGAAGTGAAGGTAGATGTAGCCATTGGAGACCGCTTTGGTTAAAATAATCTCTCTCAGAATGTCGGTTAGGGTCGTTAAAAAAAAAAAGAGAGAGAAAGAAAACGACGGAGATTTATTCCTTCATGCCAACCACATAGTAGTTCCTTGGTAAGTGTGAGTGTATTCTCCTTCATAATAATAATAGTACTGAATGGGATAGGAGAGTGTATACATTGCCTGTCTATTTGCATTGCACATGCCGGTAGGTTGTGCCTCAAAATTCCAGGCAGCCGTAAGACTGCTAGGAATGAGACCCATAGACCCACTGGCATCAACCGTTCCATGGTTGCTATGTTTATCTGTGATCAAGCCAGACACACAAGACATTTAAACCCATAGCCGTGGAGTCGATTCCGACTCAGTGACCCTATAGGACAGAGTAGAACTGCCCCATAGGGTTTCCAAGGAGCCATTGGTGGATTCCAACTGCTGTCTTAGCAGCTGAGCTCTTAACCACTGCACCACCAGGGCTCCATTATTTATAGAAAGCAAACAGTAACAATAGAATCTCCAAGGGGAAATGCTTGCCCTTCCCCAAATTACCCACATCCATTCTTAGGTTGCTGGGCAGACACTCTGTGGTTCAGGTCAGATGCTGTTTTTATGTCACTGCTGCTTCCAGCTACCACCACGCTGCCCAAGGCTTCTGCTCTGCTGCTGGGCCTTGCCTCACCAGCAGGAAGACTCCTGCACAGATTCTCCTGAGCCTCTGCCACTGGCTTCTGCCATGCTACCCAGGCCTGCGCTGTCTGAGGTCCCACGTGGCTACTGCCACACTGCCCAAGGGGGGAAGTGTGTGTAACCCTTGTACAGGGCACACTCAGGCCTCTCTTGCCCTGCACAAGCAAGTGTTACAGTTCTTTTAGCTCCCCCGGCAAGCCTCCTGCCCAAGGGCACTCAGCTCTCACTCAGTGGGCCAGCAAGCTTACTGCCTGTCTCTCGCTGTCTTCAGTGTTACTGTTCTTTCTTCTGGGTCTAGGAGGTTCTCAGTGCAAGGACCCTGGGTCCTTGGTCCAAAGGCTATGCTCCGCTCCAGATTCTTCTTGAAACTCTGTGGGATTGGCCCTTACATAAGCCTAAACTAGAAACCAAACCCATTGCTGTCGAGTGGATTCCAACTCATAGCAACCTTACAGGACAGAGTAGAACTGCCCCATATGGTTTCCGAGGCTGTAAACCTTTGTGGAAGCAGACTGCTACATCTTTCTCCCACAGGGTGGCTGGTGGGTTGAAACCTCTGAACTTTCAGTTAGAAGCCTAGGCAGCCAGGGCTCCCTTTATATGAGCCTACTCATCAGGTTCAAGGCTCAGCCCTTCCACCAGGACCACAAACTGACCAATCACCTCAGCAGACCACAAATCACTCAGTTTGCATAGTCCCAGCCAATCATTCTGTGGAATTTACAAAACCATGCCTAGGAAGGCCATATAAAAGCCATTCTTTGCACCCCAGAGAGGTAGGAAGGATTAGAGGTAGGGGAGGGAGTCTATGCTTCTGACCAGCCAGCGGTGCATCTGTGTGGGTGGCATCTGTGTGGGTGGCTGTGTGTATAAACGTGTGTCCAGCAGTTGGAGAGGAAGCGCAAGTCAGCACTTGCGTCTGTGTGTCTGTGCATGTTTCTGTATTTGGGGGCCAGCCAAGGACACACGTGAGTATGTGGTGTCCCTGCTCTACCACTGCCAGCCTTTCTGAACCACCTGGGGCTTAATTTTCACATCTAAGGGGAATATATGATGTCTGGCATTTGATTTTAAATAGTCCAGCCGATACAACTAAAGATACTGGGAGGGTAGAGATGAAACAAAATTGGCTGTGAGTTGATAATTGTTTAAACTAGAATGATGGGAGTTCATTAAACTATTCTCTACTTTTGTACATGTTTGCAGTTTTTCCATAAAACACTTTTTAAAATAAGGGATGGGGGGATTAATAGTACCTTCCTCATACAGTTACCGTGAACGCCAAAAAAGTTATGATTAATAAAGCCACAGCGGCATCGTAAGTTTTACTAGGCACTTATGGGGTACCAGGCACCCAATACAGCGCCTGGTATGTTCCTTCTGACTATTCCGTGTGTCTGTGGGCCAGTGGCCGCGTTTGCCTGCAAGTCAGGGAATCCCTTGCCTCCCTGCAAACTCCTCCCCTTTCTCTCCGCCCTCCACGGCCCCTCCCTCCGAGGAAGAGCTGGGCTTGGGCCCAGCAGGTGTGGGGTTAAGGGATCCTATTCGGGGCCCCAGGATCAGCAGCAGCAACTGCAATAGCCCTGGCGGCAGTGGCAGGCCTGGCCCCGGGCCAGGTGGCCGGGAGCCCCAGGAGGGAGGGAGGAAGGGAGGAGGAAGAGGGGAAGGAGGAGGAGGAGGAGAGGAGCAGTCAGCAGGCCCGAGGAGGCAGGACTTCCTGGTGTGGGGGTTGTCAACAGCCCAGAAAGACAGAGACCTAGAGCGAGAGGAGCTGAGGAGCAGACACAGAACCAGCGTTGCCACGCGGGAGGAGACTTGGGCCACCCACTCGCCGAGACCACCGAAGCCGACTGCCCCACGGGGAGGCTTTCCATCTGGAGGAGCGGCGGGCGAGCCGCCCCCTCCCACATTCGTTGGGAGAGCCTTGGGGCTTCATAGGCTGCGCCTAGGCTCCACCGTGGAGGTTCCTGCTTTTCTGGAGAGCAAACTTTCCTCGGAGATGCCTTGTAGCGTGAGATGCGTCCCCCGAAGAGGACTGGGCAGCCTCTGATCGCCGCCTGCTCCCTGCGCTGCCGGGGCCAGAGGCCCCAGGGGAAGAACAGCCCGACATTTTAGGCGCCGGGACCCCCAGCTCTGCCTGAGAGGTAAGGCTCTGGGCTGGGCGGGGCGCTGGGGCGGGGGAGGGGGTGGGGGAGGGCAGGGCCTGCTTGGCGGTCCCGGCCCCAGGGATGTGGGAGCTGGGGTCGCGGGCCTTGAGGCCAGGGCTAGGAGCTACTTCACCCCTGTTCACCTAGGCCCCGGAGCCCTTGCCCTAGGGTCGTTCGGGTCCTGTGAGTTGGAATCCCAGGCAAGAAGTGCCAAACTTTGGGGCACATCTGCCTCTTCCTGCTCCGTGCGCCCGCTGGGATAGCGGTCTTCCGCGCTCTGGTCTCTGCGGTCTCTGCTTGTCTCTTTGTCTCTGGGTCTCTGGTGGTTTCCCCTTCCTCCCCCCTGCCCCATTACGCTCCCCTGAGAGGAAGCCCCAGAGGTGGCCTGCCCACTGCTTTCTCTCTCTCTCTCACACACACTCTCTCTCTCTTTCCAGTTTGCAAACTCAGCTGTGGAGTTCGATAGCGACCGCAGCAGGAAAAACCTGCCCCTTCCACCCCCCTTCCCTACCCTGTTCTCCCTTCACCAACCAGGCGCCCCAGTTCCCCAAGGCCCTCCTGCCATGTCGGACCCAGACGTCCCCAGGGGCCCTGATGTCCCTGCCATGTGGCCTCCCTGTTCCAGGGGCGCCTGAGCCTCTGCGAGGAGCCCCCGCTACCCCCGCCTACCTCGGCCTAGTCCTGAGCCCCAGGGACTATGAGTGGGGGCAAGAAGAAGAGTAGTTTCCAAATCACCAGCGTCACCACGGACTATGAGGGCCCAGGGAGCCCGGAGGGTGCAGACTCCCCTGCCCCACCGGCCCCCACCAGGCCCCCACCCCGCCTGCCCAACGGGGAGCCCAGCCCTGAGCCAGGGGGCAAGGGCACCCCCCGAAACGGCTCTCCGCCGCTTGGGGCCCCCGCCTCCCGTTTCCGGGTGGTGAAGCTGCCCCACGGCCTGGGAGAGCCTTATCGCCGTGGGCGGTGGACGTGTGTGGATGTTTACGAGAGAGACCTGGAGCCCCCTAACGTCGGCCGGCTCCTGGAGGCAATTCGAGGAGCCTCGGGGGGCACCGGGGGCAGGTCATTGGATTCCAGGTTGGAGCTGGCCAGCTTGGGCCTGGGCGCCCCCACCCCGCAGCCAGGCCTGTCTCAGGGCCCCACCTCCTGGCTCCGCCCGCCTCCCACCTCACCCGGACCTCAGGCCCGCTCCTTAACCGGGGGTCTGGGCCAGATGGCGGTACCCGGCAAGGCCACGGTGGAGACGCCCCCTCTGTTGGCCTCCCTGCCCCAGCAGCGTCCCCCAGAGCCCGGGACCCGGGATAGCGAGGGCACATCCCAGGCCTCCACACCCCTGTCCTCACTGAGGGTGGAAGTAGAGCCCAGGAACTCAGCAGGGGGGACTCCTCCACTGTCCCAAGGGAAGGATGGACCCTTTCAGCTGAGGATGGAGCTGGTGGCTCCGGAGGAGACAGGGCAGGTAAGCACGGGTCCCTGGATGAGGGAGAAACCTGGGGGGCAGTGCTCATCCATCTCAGCTTTGGCCTAACCTCAGTCCTGGGCCTCCTGCCTCCACCTCCATGCTGCTCTCCCTCCTGACTCGATTATCATCTATCTGCTCAGTAGCTTCTCCTTTCTCTTCCTGCCCCCTCACCTTGAAGTCCATTCCTACTCCTCACAGTGCCTTTGTTTTCCCCTCTCCCCTGTGTTCTGCATCTTCTTTCTATCACTTTGCTCTTTAATTTGTTGCCTTTGTCCCTCATCTTTATGGTCCAGTCCTATCCTCTCCAACTCTCTGTGGCCTTCTCACTTTGGCCTTCACCTTCTGTCTTGGTCTCACCCCTCCCCCCACACTCCAGGAGTTGAGGGTGGAGGCCCTAGCAGGGCTGGGTAGCTGGGCCTCTGAGGGAGGAGCTGCCAGGGTTTTGGGGGGTAGGGGCAAAAGGTTGGCATTCCACTGTAAGCTTCTCTTCACGGCAGCCCCATCCTGAATGTGGGGTCTTCTGCCTTCCCACTAGCCCCCCATATGAGCCCCATTTTCAGCTTTGAATCAAGTCAAGTTTCTCTTCCTGAAGAATTGGGTTGGGGGGGCACATTACGGGAATAGAAGGCTTGCTGGTTTGCCTTGTCCATCCTCGGTTCTCTAAATCTCTCCAGGGGGTGACCACCATTGAGTGCTACCTTCCTTGGGGAGAGGTGGGAAGCAGCCGAGAATGAGTTAAATCATCTGTTCTTTCTGCTTCCTGTCTCCAAAAGAGGAACAAATGAGGGGGAGGTCAGAATGCCTGGGTCCCTGGGTGGGGGTAGGGGGCAACTAGGGATGTGGGGGCTGGATGCTTCTGTCCTGGAGAAGAAAATAACACCTTGGGTTGCTGGCGGAAAGGCAGGGAGTGTGAAGATGAGAACTTTTCCCCTTTCTGGCCTTGGGCACAAACCACAGTATAAAAATATCCTGAGACTGGATGTCTGGGTCCTGTCAGAACTGGTCAGAACTGGCTCCCCCCACCCCCTCCTGGCCTTAAGCGCACATCTCTCACGTCCCCCCCTTACTTTTCTTGAGCTCTTCCATTCAGCTTCTACCCCAGAGGAGCCGATGCTCTTTCTTTTACTGGTCCCTTTCCCCAGAATTGTTCCTTCCAGAGCAAGCCCTCTCTAGCCCCAGCCTCTGCTCTCTCTCTCTCCTTGAGCCATGCTTGAGCTTCCCTTGGGCCCTCAGACCCTGTCCCTCTTTCTGAAGTGTCCCCAACTTCCATGTCCTGATCCCTTCCTGCTGAGGCTGTGTAATTATTTTCCCACTTAAAAGTCTGGTCTCCTTTCCACAGTCCCCCCGTTTCTCTTCTAATTCAGTTGCCACTAGCAGAGGTGGGAATTGGGGAGGAGGGCCAGAGGGCCAGGGGCAGCACCTGGGCCTCCTTCCTCTGCTCCGTCCCTCTAACCACCCTGGACTCTCTGTACTTGGCTCTTCCGAGAAGCTGAGGTCTCCCAGGGCCTCACAGAGGCGTCTTGTTCTGTCGCCCCCGCCCTTTTGCAGCCTCCCCCAGTGCCTGTTGGGCTGTGTGGGTCGACGCCCAGGCTCCACCTCTCCCCATCTCCGAAACCACTCCCCCCCCCCAAACACACGCATGTACACACAAGGGCAGGGAGCAGCAGAACTTCACGTGGGTCCTGAGAAGTTTGAGGGGAGAGGCTGAAATGGAGGGGAGGAGGACCAGCTTTTGAGGATTCATTCATTCTACAAATAGCTACTAAACCTACTAGAAACCCTGCCCCTCTGAAGCTTATCTTTTATCAGGGGAAACACAATTAATACTTTAATTTCAGATAATGTTAAAACAGTTCAGTGGACTAGTGGATGATGGAGGAAATGTCTCTCTGAGGAAGTGACATTTGAGCCTCATTAAGATGCCAAGTGAAAAAAGACTGTCTGACTAGCCTCCAGTTAGGGGTCCTGGCTCAGCTGGAGGAAAGGTGCTCTTCTCTGAAACCTGATGAATACATGTCCAGAAGCCACTCACTCCAGTCCTCAGGATGGACACTTTCCCTTGCTTCCAGTCACTGCCCAATGCCTTCACCCAGAGCTGGGGGAGAGGGGCTGCAGAGGTAGGACTCCTGGGTCCTTGGGAGAGAAGGAGGGAGGAAGACTACGAGGCCATTTGTCAGGTGGCTGGTTCCTTTCTCTCAATGTGATGGTCCTTATCTCTCTGCCTCCAGGTGCCCCCACTCGACTCCCACCCCAGCTCCCCAGCCCTCTACTTCTTCCCTGATGCCAGTCTGGTTCACAAGTCTCCAGACCCCTTTGGAGCAGCGGCAGCCCAGAGCCTCAGCCTGGCCCGCTCCATGCTGGCCATCAGTGGCCACCTGGACAGTGATGATGATAGGTAGGTGGCTTCATGTAATGGGACGTGAGGTTAGGCTCCCCACCCCGCACCTGGGGTAGCTGCATGAAAGTGCCTAGTAGGTGTTCTTCCCCCACGTTGAGCTTGGAGAGGACTTCTTAAACAGAGAAGGCTAGCCTGGGCATAACCACTGGATTTGTTGATTTGGGACCCACTCCCTCTCTGTGGGGAGAGTTGGGTGGGACTCCCTGGCTTAAGACTGTCGAATCATAGACATTTTTAGAGTTTGAAGGGAGTCATTGTTGTCAAATTCCAGAGCTGTTGCAGATTTAGAGATCATTTGGCCAACCCTAAGAACTTATGGGCAAATGTGCTGGAGCCAAGACTAAGGAATCAGTCTCCTCCCAGTTCCCGCCTCCCTCTCCCCTTTTCAATGAGGGGAATGGGGCTCCTGCCGTCAGAGGTAACTGCTTATAGTCTGTATGGACTGCTTTAGGATCCTAGGATTTCTAGTATGGAGAAAGCATTTCCCTAAGATTTTGTTTCCTGAGTGAATGTGGCCAGCAGGCAGAGCTAAGAACACGGCAGGGAGTTGTGGAGAGGGTGGCTGTATTAGAGCAGGGAAGGTGTAGGAGAGCAGTCTGGGTTGCACTTTTGGGGAGAATGTCTTGTTTGGTTGCAAGGTGGGCAGAACTTCCTGTTTTCAAGGGCCAGCTTTCAACATAGGAATGTGAGCAAGCTGAAAAGGGAGGAGCAAAAGCTTGAGTCAGATAGCTAGGCTGCTCCTTTCTGGCTGTGGACTGATAGGAGCCAGGGAGAAAGACTAGGGAGCCACCACTTTTATTTTGGAGTGAGGAGTGGGACTTCCTGTATGAGGCCTTCAAGGGGAGGGACTTCCTGTTTGGAAGACACTAAGAGGTGGAACTTATTGAGTGAGTGGGTGCTGGGCTCCCTTCTGCCATCCCCTAATGCGGCCCCACCCCCTAGAATCAGAGACTGAGTCCCACAAAAGAAAAGGGCCTGAGGCATTGGAGGGAGCAGGGACAGGAGAGGATAGAAAATGGGGTGGCCTGGAGACGGTGGGATGGAGGGCCAGGAGGTTGGGTGGCGGGGAGCGCTGTGTGGAGAATGGACAAAGCCAAGCGGGGCCAGGCAGCTTCTGGACTCCCAGCTCTCAGGAATGTGTGAGGTTTAAGGTTTGCCAGGGCCTGGAGAGTCACCTGCCCCCATCGCTGCTACTCTCAGCTCTTCCCACCGTCTCCCCCTCCTACTTGGGAGGTTCCTTGGCAAGAGGGCTACAGTCCCTCCCCACCCCTGTTGATTTCATAGCCCAGCCTCCTGCTTTCTCTGACTTGGAGAATTCTGTCTCTAGAGGCCTCATAAGCTCCATTCTTTTACTCTTTTGGCTTATCCCCTCCCTCCCTCTGTTCCCACCCCCTCTACACACCCTAGTCTGACCGGTCCAGCTCCCAGCCTCCACTTTATCCTGCTCTGAGCTCCAGGGCTCCCACACTCTGGCCCAGCCCAGCCCCTCCTGCCCCACCCTGCTGGGCCAGCGGGTTTAGGTTGGGCCACCCCCCCTCCCCAGGAATGGGGTGTGTAGACCCCACCTCATCCCTCTGGGGGCCTGGAGCTGGCAGGGGAACAAGGTCCAAGTGGCATGGAAGCTCCCTTTCCAGAGGAAAGGGAACTGGATGTTAAGGGTCTGAATCCCAGACAGGGAGTTGGGGGTGCCTGACCAATCCCAAAATCATAACTGGGGGTGGGAGAACAGAGGGTGCCTGATGAACTCAGACTGCTCACCTGCTCCTGGGTTGCAAGAACCTTTGTGGCCCCTAGCAGATGGTAGGCACTTGGTAAAGATCTGAATAAGTGAGTTGATGGGTGGGTGGATGAGTGGATGGGTGACTGGGTGGGTAAACAGCCAACCTGCAGGATCCAGGCATTACAGGGAATGGATCCCAGTGACTTGGGGGCAGGGGGGGTGGGGGGCAGGAGGAGATACATTTGTTTATTCTTTGGAGTCCCTGGGTGGTGCAAACTGTTGATATGCTTGGCTGCTAACCGAAAGGTTGGCAGTTTGAGTCCACCACAGAGGCTCCTTGAAGATCAAGTCCTGGTGATCTACTTTTGAAAAATCAGCCATTGAAAGCCCTAGGGAGCACAGTTCTACTGTGACACACATGGGGTTGCCATGAGTTAGAATCAACTTGATGGCAACTGGGGTGGGATATTTATCCTTTGAGTCAGGTGCTAACTCTCTTATTGAATCTTAAAAATAATCTCATGATCCCCACTTTCTAGATGAAGAAACTGAGAGAAGAAGGATTTTAGAAATTTGCCCAAGGTAACCCAGCTAGTAAGTGGCAGGACTAGAATGGGAGCCTGGGTTTGACCTCAAAGCCGAGGTCTCTCCACTCTCCTACTGAGATGCCTGTGGCTCACGAAGAGACAGGGAGGCAACCCAGGAGGAGTCAACCATCTCTAGGATGCCCTTTCTCTCCAGGACAGAGGCAGAGACAGCTCTCCCAAGCTGGGCAAAGAGCCAGCCCTCCTCCCTGCCTGGCTCTGCCCCAAAGGCACGACAGATCCGGGAGGGAGTGTGGACAGGGCAGCCGGGTGCCACTTTGTTGGCCTCGGGCCCAGCCCCTGGGGGCTCCTTAGAACACAGTGAGGGAGCAGCGTTGGCCCCTGTCCCCAAGATCAGAACCTCTCCACCTCTCCCAGAGGTCCTGCTGCTTCATCTGATCCTTATTTTGAGACTGTCTCGTTTGACCTTCAGAGAGAAAGGCCAGCCTCTAGAGCTGTCCTCACCCTAGGACCCAAGAGTCCTACAGTGCCAGGTCCCCAGTTGTGCAGAGCATGCATTACACAACTCCAGGGGGACCACTCATGTTTGTAGTTATGATCATGACAGTTTTCCAGAAGATGGCAATAAGTGTCTTGAAGAAAGGGGCATTTTGTTCTACTTAAGACACAGTTGCTTTGGGGGCTTGTGAGGGACGATCCCTTCCACCTGACCCCAAGCTTCCTGCTCCTGACCCTGCCCAGGAATTCCAACAGTGTCCACAGTCCCTGACTCAAGGGGTTCCCAAAGGGAAGCCTTTGTTGTTAGAGTCCCGGCCCCTTGAAGTGTTAATGTTAGAGTGTGATAGTGGAAAAGTGCTTTCAAAAATTCTTAAGCGCTAGACAAACAGCAGACAGTCATCTATCAGCCAACAAATGTTTATTGTTGTATTATTCCTTTATTTCTGGCAAGAATGAACAACTTACTTGGCGTCTCTACCCGTGCGTCCACCAAAGCAAGGCCAGTGTTCCTAGTTCTTTAAATGTGCCCTTCTTGGGTCTCTGTCTGTGTATACTAGGGGGCAGTGTCATGGATTGAAATAGCTTGAAAACTGCTTCATCTCTCCAGCTGGCTGGCTCGCCCTCTGCTCTTAAACTTGTCTTCTCCCTCCCTACCAGGAGTCGCAGGTGTCCTTCCCCCATCCACCCCGTCCTGCTCTCTCAGGCCTGGCTATCCCCTTGGTTACTCCTGGCCCCCACCTGTCAGCGCCTTCTGCACCCAGAGCTTGGGCAGGAAATGGAAAATTCCCAGCTCCCTTGTGCTCCCTTCTGGCTGCAGGGCCTCATCCCAGGGTCACCTTGAATTGAGTGCTGGTCCCACCACAGGGAAGAAAGTTGAAGCTGTTGTCCAGGAGGAAGGGCTTGACAAGGGAGCACAAGGGCAGGGAATACAGCATGTTGGAGACCCCCATTCCAAGAGGGACTGGAGGCTGGGGGCCGGAGGGCAGGATTCTGTAGTACAGTGGGTCCAGGGGGAGCGGAGGCAGAAGCTGGGGTGAGGTGAGGGGCATGAGCCAATAGGATGAGAGTGGTGAGGAAAGGGAGCCATGAGGATGGATGGGGCAGGGTACAAAGGTCTGTGAAGGCCCTGGGGCTATGGAGAGGCTGGCTTTAGGGAGAGCCAGGCTCTAGGGAGAGCCAGGCTCTAGGACTAGGAGCCCAGTGGCCTCCTGGCTGTTAAGTCAGGCCTGGTCGACCTCTGGTGGCCACTTAGCAAACTGCAGCCAGAACCTGCTCTCCCCAGCCTGTCATCCAGCTCCCAGCTTCTGCCAAAGCCCCTGCTGGTATTCCCAATGTCCCACCTCCAGCTTCGCCTTCCTACCTCCTTGCAAGCCCTTGCTCCTTCCAAGACCCCAGAGCTAGGTTCCAAGGGTGTAATTGGCTCGTAGGGCTCTGGTTTCTATTTCTTTTGCGATGGTAACCTTTCTCATTCCTCCTCACCCCCACCATGGGAGGTGGGTCACCCTGTGGCCCAGGCCCCAGGTCATTCATCAATACAGGCTTTGTGTTAGGTGGGGGAGTGTTCAGAGTTCAGGGAAGACTATAACCATGTCAGAAACCCACTACTCCGCCCCGCACGATCACCTCCACTCCCTTTCCCACACCCCAGCTGAGAAGTGCTGAAGGAGGCCAGTGTGGGTCCCTAGGGGACGGGCTGGAGTCAGGTGGGGTCTCCTGGGGCCAGGCTCTCCTTCACCTTCACACCCGTCCCCAGCCTCTTGTCCCACAGCCCCTCCCCAGAGCCAGGCCACCAGCTGACTTCCCTCAGCTGTCCCCCTCCCCTCCACTCTGGGATTGGTGCCAGGGTGAGAAGGGGACACTGGCACTGACCGTGTCTGGGAATTCCCGCCCACCGTGGAGCTGGCGGGAGGGGGTCCCCGTGTCCCTGAGGAGCCAATAGCAGCCAGGCCTGGCCCTGGGGGGCGGTGTATATTTTTCAGACCAGCACCCCCAGCGCGCTGTCTCCTCTCTGCCTGCCTGGCATCAGCAAGGCCTCGCTCTGCCTGGGGGGCTGAGAGCCCCCCAGGCACTCCTTCTGACACAACCCTCTCTCTTTGGGTGGCCCAGGGACCCTTTCCCATCAGGGATGGCCCAGCCGGGAATCTCTGTCAAGTCCCTGGTATCATCCTATGAGACCCAAGTGGTAGGGATGGCTCCAGGGCCACCCCGAAAAAGGGGCTGTGTCTCCTCCCCTTGCTCCCCTCGGGGAGCATCCCCTATCCGAGGGGCATCTGGACCCCAACCCCACTGGGGCCTTGGGGGACCCGGGCAGCAGCCCTCACCCCGCCGGGGGATGGACAAAACGCTCCTCTCCCTGATTCTCTACTGTCACAGGTACGGGTAGGGGCGTGGGCGGGAGGCTGCAGTGAAGGAGGCCTGGTGGAGGCCAGAGACTGCCCTGAGAAGCCCCTGGGTAGGCAGCGGGCTGAGGTGTCCTGGCCTGGCGTGGTGCCTGCTCCTTCTCCTCATCTCTCACCTCCCCGTGTCTCTCCAGTGGTTCCGGAAGCCTGGTTGGCATTGACAACAAGATCGAACAAGCCATGGTAAGAGAAGACATCCTCGTCCCAGGAGGTCCGGGTTCCGCGTGTGGACGCTCAGGCACCTGCCCTCTTTAGCTGTCTCTCTGCTCCACCCCTGCTCTCTTCATTACTAGGGAATTATTAATTACCAGCTCCTCAGTCTGCTTCCAGCTGGATCCCATTGGGTCCTTTGCACCTGAACCCCTGACTTCCCTTGATCTTGACCTGGCCCCTGGCCCCCCCATCTCTGCCCTTGAGCCCTGACTCTGCCTCTGTTCCTGCATCCTTTCCCCCCTGCCCTTTTCCTGCTTTGCTTCTTCCCCAGTGGTCCCTTCATCATTTGGGAGCAGGAAGTCTCTCACACCCAGGCCCTGAAGGCACTGGGCAGGGGATGAGGTTGGGGTGGCCTGGGGCCCGACGCTGTGCCTGTCCCTGGGTCCCCAGGACTTGGTGAAGTCCCACCTCATGTTTGCGGTCCGGGAGGAGGTGGAGGTGCTGAAGGAGCAGATCCGGGAGCTGGCCGAGCGGAATGCCGCGCTGGAGCAGGAGAATGGACTGCTGCGTGCCCTGGCCAGCCCCGAGCAGCTGGCCCAGCTGCCCTCCTCAGGAGTCCCACGGCTCGGGCCCCCTGCGCCCAATGGGCCCTCCACCTGAGCAGCCTCCCTTCCCTCACAATGTGCCTTTGGGGGCTGCCACGGCCGCCAGGCCTTGCGCCAGCTGCCTGCCCCCTATTCCTATGCAGCTTTAATGTCTCCTGATCCCTGGGGATGGGAGTTCAAGGCTCAGTATTGGCCTGTCCCTTAACCCTACCCCCATCTTCCCATAGTCCCCAGGGTCTGGGCTAGGGTGTCCGTAGGCCTTGATGGAAGTGGGAGGGCTACAGGATGGGGTGTCCGATGGAGCCCTCCTCCATGCGGGATCCCCCCTCCCCTTTCGCCTTCCTTTGGTGTCAGTGTTCTGGGACCCCCAGCAGGAGATGGCTTGGGGGAGTCGGAGGCTCCCTGGCGGACACCCACCCCCTACTTTGCTCCCGAGCAGTGCCGCCTCTCCTTGGCCCGGGGGAGGGAGTATGGACAGTTTGCGGAAGTCTGGGATTCAGGTTGTTATTAACATAATAATTATAATTAAAAAATCTGAAGAAACTTGAATTTGGGGGCTGGCATCTCTTTGCTTGTGTCAAGACTGGGGTCCTGTGCCGGTAGTTCCCTCTCGCAGGAGAAAAGACGGAGTCTGTGAGCCCCCCTGGAGGGTCTGTCCGAACTGGGAAGGTTTAATGTGGCTGGTGGAGATGGAGATGCAGGCACAGAGAGCCAGCAGCTCGGGTCCTGGGAAGAGACGGGAGGGTTCCTGCCCACGTGCTGGGGGGGAGAGGGAAACAATGAAGCCTTTGGTGATTGTGCAGGATCCACCCCCAGATTCCCAGCGTGTCCCCTCTGCGGGCTGGATCCGGGTGGCTGCTTGGGGGCGGGGCAAGGGACCCTGAATAGGCCTCTTGTCTCAGGGCTGGGTGTAGGCCAGGCTCCCCGGGCACACGGTGCCCTCCCCAGGCCTGGCTGGCCGCTGTGGCTTCCACCCTCAGTTGGCTGAGGACAGGCCCTGTGGGTGAGCAGACCCCTCCCTGGAGGGCCTCGGCTCCAGTCCCAGGACCTCCTTGGTCTCCTCTTTACCTAGGTGGCAGTAGAGGCAGGTAGGTAGAAGGACCACATCTAGTGGGGAACGGGAGGAAAGCAGCAGCTCAGCCCTAGAAGGACGCTGGGAAGGTGCAGAAGAGGCCCAGACAGGAGGGAACTCAGGCAAAGCTGGACCCCTGGAGATAGACCTGGGTTGTAATCCCCGCTGTATAGCTCCCTAGATTTATGACCTGGAACAGGTTTTTTTGGTTTTTCCAAGTCTCGGATTCCTTATCAGTATGATGACATTGACAATGATACCTACCATGAAAGGCTGTTGTGAGGATTACATGACCTGATATATGGAAAATGTCTAGCACATAACAGACACTCAGTGATGTTAGTTTCTCTTCCCTGAATTTGGGGAAAGAAGAGCGAAGGGCATAAGGGATTGGCTTCCTGGATCCTGAAAGGGCCTCGGGGGTTGGGGTCAAGGCCAGGGAGGCTCTCACAATGGGCTAGAACTCTCCCTCACTCTAGGTTCTCATCCACTTTTGACTCCTCTCCCTGTCCCAGGGAGGGGAGGAAAGGCCTAGGATGAGTCGTTGGAGGAAGATCTCCCCCGGATTCCCTATTTCTTTCTTCACTGCTGTGCTTGAAGCTCCTCAGTTCATACAAGACCATTTGGGTGGTAGCCACTGACCTGAAGTCTGTCCACCGCCTGAATCAACTGCTGGCTCTGCCCCCTACTTTGGGGTCATCATATCAGGAGAGATGGCTGTGGTCGTGAAATTCTTCCGATGGGTTTGGCGAAAGGTTTCTTGCTGGGTGAGTTTCAGAGACTCCCTTGTCCTCATGACATGCTGGGATGAGAGGTGCTGGTCACTGACCCCTCGGTCACAGCAGCTTCCCCTCCCCCCACCTGCCCTCCCTTCCCTCCTTGCCTCCTGTGGCCAAATAAGACCCAGAGGGAGGAGGATATGGACAGTTGGGGTGTTGAGGGGAAGAAGGCCATGAAACTCACTCCCCCATCCTCAAGTCTCTTTGTGTCTTCCTTTCTTTTGACTGATGTCTCTGCTCTTCATATCTTGGTTCTTAGATTTTGTCTTGGAGAAAGAAAGCTAAGTTGTCCATCCAGGAACACCCTGACTCCATGAAAAATGTGTTGAAAAGGATGGAGAAGCCCCTGAAAATGGCTGAGCCTTCCAAGATGGTTGAGACCCCCAAAGAGATCAAGCCCCCCAAAGAGGCTAAGCCCCTCGAGGAGGCTAATCCCCCCAAGATGGATGAGTTCTTCAAGATGGAAGAGTTCTCCAACATGGATGAATCCCTCAGAGCGTCTGAGTCCTGTGTGTTGGCCGAGACGACAGATGGAATGGAGCTGGGCCATACGGGCCGATCCCTGTTGCGGCTGCCCCAGACGGCCATCCAGTCTGTCTCCACGCTCATGGTCTCAGCTCTGCAGAGTGGCTTGCACATGTGCTCCTGGAAGGTCAGCACCATCCCCTTTGTTCCCAACAGTTCCCTTCCCCAATCCCCAACGACTCATTCCTTACTCCATTCACTTGTTGAACAATTATTTCCGGTGTCTCTACTAAGTGCCAAGTATTGAGGCAGGCACTAAGGATACAAGAGTGAGCAAGAGTTACCCAGTCTAAGGGGGCTACAGACAAGATAACAGACATTGTTGGTGTGGTGTCATAAGAGTGTGACACAGGAGGTACAGGAGGCTGTTGGAGCCCAGAGTTAGGCATCTGATCCAGACCTGGAAAGTCAAGGAAGGCGTCCCTAACAGAAGAGAGGGTAGAGCTGAGACCTGAAAGAATTAGCCTGGAGTGGAGGGGTGGGAGGAGCTGTTTGTGAAAAGAGAAAAGCAGGTGTGTGTGTGTAGGGGGGTGGGGGCTGGCCCAAGGTGTATGGGTCAGAGTGGAAGCAATCCCGGAGCCAAGGGCGGCTTGTACAAGGCAGGGTGGGTAGGCCAAATTATGGAGTTTGTATTTTACCCTAAGAGCAATGGGAGCCCTTGAAAACATTTGAGCAGAGGAGTGACTGATCAGATTTGATTTAGAAAGTTCACCTGTACTCCTACATTGCTAGTGGGAATGTAACACGGTGCAGTCACTCTGAAAAACAGTTTGGTAGTTTCTTGTAAAACTAAACACGCAGCTACCATATGACTCAGCAATTGTACTCTTGGGCATTTATCCCAGATAGATGACAACTTATGTTTACACAAAAATCCGAATACAAATGTTCTTAGCAGCTTTATTCGTAATAGCCGAAAACAACTCAAATGTCCCTCAAGATGATGAATGGGTAAATCAGGAAAAAGTCTGGTACATCCATACCATGGAGTACCACTCAGCAATAAAAAGGAACGAACCATTGATACATGCAACAACTCGGATGAATCTCAAGGGTATTATCCTGAGTGAAAACAACCAATCCCAAAAGGTTACATACTCTATGGTTCTATTTATATAACATTCTTGAAATGTCAAAATCATAGGAATGGAGAACAGGGGTTGGGGTGGATGGATGTGGTTATAAAGGGGCAACAGGATAGAATCCTGTGATGATGTTCTGTATCTTGACTGTTGTGGTTGGATACACGAGCCTGCGCATGTAATAAAATAGATAAGCACATACAAATGAGTACAATTAAAACTGGGAAACCTGAATAAGATCAGCGGATTGTATCAATGTCAATGTCCTGACTATGATACTGTACTATAGTTTTGTAAGATTTTACCATTGGGGAAAAGTTAGTAAAAGTTACACAAAATCTGTGAATTATTTCTTACAACTGCTTGTGAATCTACAATTATCTCAAAATAAAAAGTTTAAATGTCTAGGTCACTACCAAATCAACTTATTTTGGCCTTGCATAAAGTATTACTGCTTTAAACTTAAAAACTCATCTGGCTGCCCTGTGGAGGAGGCTCAGAAGGGGACAAGAAGAGAGGCGGGAAGATCCATTGGAAGCTGTTGCAGTCCAGGCTAAGAAATAAGGGTGGCTGGACTGGGGGAAAGGCATCGGGTAGAACAGGTTATGGATCTCAGCAATATTTAGGAGGTGGAATTGATGGGCTAAGTGGTTGATTAGATAGGGGTAATGGGAAGAAGGAGAAGGACGGAAGTCAGGGTAGGCTGGAGCCATTCACTGGGGTGGAGAATGGACAAAGAGCAGACTTAGGGGAGAAGGTAACGAGTTTAGGGCATTGGGGCAAGATGACTTGAGATGCTGGTAGGACATCTGGGTGGAGATGTCCTAGAGCCCATGGGATAAACAGATCTGGAGGTCAGGAGAGAGGTTGGGGTGTCATTCTCTCCTTCATTTTAACACACTCTCCATGAAGTCCTGAGCAGGGACTCAAAGGTGGATCAGACATGGTCCCTGTTTTCCAGGAGCTTGCATTCTAGGGGAGAAAGCAGACGAGTCCATGGAACCAATAGTGTATGAGATGTGGCATGACAGGAAAAACAGGAGAGTAGAGGCCACCTAATGCAGCCTGAGAAGGCTTCCTGGAGAAAGCAGTGCCTGAGCGGAGCTTGATGGAGGAGATGGAATCACACTGGCCCTTTCCTGTTTATCTGTAGGTTATTCCGTCAAGCGGTTTCTCCCCGGCCCAAGCTACTTACACGTACACTCTTCTCTCTTGTTTATAGTCATCCGTGAGTTCTGCCTCAGTTACCTCCCAGCTAAGGACCGGGCCCCCTTTGGAGTTGCCGGAGGCTGAGATGCTGCGAGAAGTGTACCTGGTGCTGTGGGCCATTCGGAAACAACTGCGGCAGCTGGCCCGCAGGCAGGAGAGACGGCGACGGCGCCACATCCGGGCCCACGCAAGCCCCCAACCTGACCCAGTTAAGGGCCTGAAACAGGATGCCCGAAGTCCCCTCTAGGGGCCACCCCCAGATCCTCAGAAAGCCCCCACCTCACTCTCAGGTGAGGTTGATAGGAGGGGTCAGGGCAGCAGGCCAGGAGATGTGGGTGAGGAGTTTTCATGTCTCCTCTGATTGGGAGCCCAGGGACAGGCCTGGGGTCCCACATACTCCCCTTCATTCCATTTATTCAATTTGTAAAAAATTATAAAAAATATTGGGAAATAAATACCAGATATTTCTGAGTAGATCTGGAGTGTGTTTGTGGATGGCCAGAGACAATGAGGGGAGCTCTGGTGGGTCAAGGAATGGGACAGGGAAGAGCACCTGAGGTGGGGACCCAACTCTGTGGAAGTCATCTGTGGGCCTGGGGAAGGGGCAGGATCAACAGGTTCCAGCTCTGGGCCCCCACACACTCCCAGGGGCTGAATTGCCTTTGGCAGCTCTGCCAGGCCGGTAACTATAGCAACCAAACAAAAACACCAAACCAGTTGCCTTTGAGTAGATTAGGACTCATGCCCCCCCCCAACTTGTGTCAGCATAGAACTGTGCTCCATAGGGTTTTCAGTGGCTGATTTTTCAGAAGTAGATGGTTAGGCCTTTCTTCCAAGGTTCCTCTGGGTGGACTCCAACCTCAAATCTTTTGGTTAATACCCACTAAAAAAAAACCCACTGCTCCAGTCGATTCTGACTCATAGCGACCCCACAGAGTTTCCAAGGCTGTAAATCTTTACGGAAAACGACTGCCACATCTTTCTCCTGCTTCTCCTGCGGAGCCGCGGATGGTTTCACCTTTCAGTTAGGTTCGCAGTCGAGCGCTTTAATCACTGCACCACTAGGGCTCCGAAAGGTTAGTACCAGCACCCTTTTATTGAGGACCTGCTGTGTATAAAGTCCCTAGCCAGCGGCTCTCTCTAAGAATCCTGCAAGGAAGGTATTTACAATGGGTCACTTAAGACTGGGAAAATTACGTGACTTATCCAAGGCCTTGCAACTAATGAGGCCTCGCTGGAAACTGTCAGCTTTCAAAAGTCAGCCCACTGCTCTGTGTCTCCTGTCCTCTTGGGCTTGCTCGTGTCAAGGATCAGTGCGTCTGAAGACGCATATCAGGGTCGTCCGAGAGGTATGTATGTGTCAGGACCGAACTCACACTCTGCTAGCCCTCGCCTCTTCCTTGAACGTTCCGGGGAGACCTCTCATCGCGGGCTCCGGGGGTGTTGGGGGTGTGTGGAGGGAGGGGCGGAAGGGGCGGGGCTTTGGCTGCCCTCCCCCCCCCACCTGGGGGAGGGTACCCGGCCTTGCGCGCCGCTGGACAAATGCCAGACGCCAGGCTGTGGCGATTTGGAGGGGATGGGGAGTGGGCAAAAGAGAATGACTGCGGCGCCGCGAGTCCCCTCTGCGGTTCAGCCCGCTGGGCCACGGGAAGTTGCAGAGGTGGCTCCCCAAGAAAAAACAGGAATATTTAACGAGAAATTTCACTGGCAGCAAAATTCGAGGATTTGACAGTTCACGGGGCTTAGAGGTGGTGGGGGTAGAGAAGGAGGTGGGAGTAGAGAAGGAGGTGGGGGTAGGGAAGGAGGAAGGGATGGCAGCAGGGCCCCTAACTTAAGGGGCTGGAGGCAGGGCAGCAGAGGCCTCTGGGTAGGGGAGAGGGCAGAGGGCAGATAACTGCTCAAAGAGAAGATAAATTGCTCAAAGACAAGTTAGTTGTGAGCAGCAGGCGGTGGCGTGAGCAAAGCAAGGGTGTAGTGATGGAGCTACAGGGATGGTTGGCTGGAAGCAAGCAGTTCCCTAGAAAAGTCAGCCAAAATCCCCGCTTAAGGCTCTGCAGTTCTGAGAGAGTTGGCCCCATTGCTGGGAATCCAGACGGCCTTTCCCAGGAGTCCCAAACAGCACAGCTGCCTCTCCCTACAGCTCGGCTACCCTGAGCCTAGGAGGAAAGGCCTGAGTTTATAAGCTATCTGCCCCTCAATACTTACAACCACACTGTTATCACCCACCACTTACTAAGCACCCACTATGGCTATTTTTCGTTTTAAGGAACCCTGGTGGCACAGTAGTTAAAGCTCTCAGCTGCTAACCAAAAGCTCAGAGGTTTGAATCCACCAGGGACTCTATGGAAGAAAGATGCGGCAGTCTCCTTCCATAAAGATTACAACCTTGGAAACCCTATGAGGCAGTTCTACTCTGTCCTATAGGGTTGCTATGAGTCAGAAACAAAGGCACATAGCAACAACATGATTATTTGTAAGTCTTATCCTATGTAATTCTCAAGAGCTTTATGATGAAGTATCGCTTCCATTTTTCAGGGGAAAAAACTGAGGGACAGAAAGATCATGTTTAAGGTCATGTAGTTTTTATTCATCCAGCTAATGAGTCTAGTTCACACAGGACACGTTACATAGGAGGTATTCAACAGATGAATGAAGTGACTTCACTGGGAATCGGTTCTGGGTTTAGCCTAAAGTCAAAGCCTGTTTTCAGGTGGGCCACAAAACAGACTAATGTACAGTGGCTCGTTTCTGGAGCTTTCACTCACCAATTATTCATCAAGTCCCCATTCTGTACCAGGAACTGTGTTGGGACTAAACAGCATTGGTGCAGTGTTTGTGCCCCAGGAAGCTCCGCGGTTTAATGGGTCACAGGGCTTTGGAGTGGTGCCTCTCTAAGATCCAGATTCAGCCCCTCCAAGTCCTTAGAGACCAGCTCCTCTTCCTCCTGGGGGCCTAAGGTTTCAGTGAGAGGAGGGTACGGTAGGGTGAAGGTTGGGCTTCTGAGGGTCACTAGTAAATAGCCTTGCAAGTAGCTACAGGCCCAGGCACCAATCCTGGCTTGAGACTGTGGGCTTGTGGAATACTGCTCTCATTTTTCTTTGGCTTCTTGAGCGTCTTGGGAGTGGGAAATGGGGAAAGGAAGAAGATGAGTTCAGCCAGCAGCCAAGGGAGCTGCTCACACATCTCACCCCCGCTTTTCTTCCCCAGACATGGAGTCCTGTCTGGGCTTGGCCTAGAGGGGGCAGGGAGATTTCTGGGAGAGAAAGGAGAGAAGGTAAAAGGGGAAGGAAGGTCCATAGAACTTTCTTTTCCCACAGATCTCAGTATACCCAGGCAGCCTCTGTCTTCCCCCATTCTAAGTAATTCAGCCCAGAGCCCTGGAGAAGGATTGTAGTGAGACCTGAGGAGGAACTTCCCAACTTGGAGGAAGAAGTATGTGGAATCTCCTTTGGTGGGGATTTAAGGAGTGGGGTGGGGATTAATACCCACCCCAGCTCTCTGCTGGTGGGGAGCAGTGGGAGAGGCAACAAAGTGACCCCTGGGCAGAAAAAAGTCTGCTTCCTGATGACAGTGTTGAGAAAAAATCCTACCTCAGATACCATCCCTCCCTTCCAGATCAGACCCTAGGCATTCCCCCTTTCCCTCCCCCAAGGCTGCCTGACTTCATAAGACAAAAGTGGTAGGGCTATGGGTGGGCCTAGCTAGGAAGGGTCTCTCTTTATTTTTAAAGACTACCTATTCTATTAGAGAGGGGTCCCTGGGAGTGAAGGGTGCAAAGTGAGAGTGCTGGTCCCAGATCGTCTCTAGCTTCTCCCCAGTCCTGCCCCACCTACCCCTCCTCCTCCATTGATCATCAGATTGCCTGAAAATTTCAAATCTTGTCTCTTGCTTCTTCCCTGGGACCCCTACAATCCATTGACCACACAGCAAAACATGTCACTCTCTTGCTTAAACCCTCTGTCTTAGTTATCTAGGGCTGCTCTAACAGAAATACCACCAGTGGTGGCTTTAACAAACAGAAATTTATTTTCTCACAGTTTATGAGGCTAGAAGTCTGAATTCAGGGAGCCAGCTTCAGGGGAAGGCTTTCTGTCTGTCAGCTCTGAAGGAAGGCCCTTGTCTCTTTTGAGCTTCTGTTCCTGGGCAATCTTCATTTGGCTTGACATCTCTCTTCCCCCATCTCTGTTTTCCTTGATTGTTTGTTTAATCTCATATATCAAAAGAGATTGGTTTAAGACACACACTACACTAATCCTGTCTCATTAACATAACAAAGACAACCCATTCCCAAATGGGATTATAACCACAGGCATAGAGGTTAGGATTTACAACACATATTTTCTGGGGACACGATTCAAACCATAACACTCTCCAATGGCTTCCCATTGTCTTTGGGAAAAAACCTAATCTGTTCCCTTTGTCTAAAATGCTCCTTGCCAGTCTGGATCTTTTTTTTTTTTTAATTGTGCTTTAGGTGAAAGTTTACAGAGCAAATTAGTTTGTCATTAAACAATTAATACACATACTGTTTTGTGGCATTGGTAGCCAACCTCACAACATGTCAACATTCTCCCCTTCTTGCCCTTGGGTTCCCCATTTCCTTTCTTCCAGCTTTCCTGTCCCCTCCTGCTTTCTCATCCTTGCCCCTGGGCTGGTGTGCCCATTTAGTCTTGTATGCATCGTTGAACTACCTGTGTTATTGTTTATTGTATAGGCCCGTCTAATCTTTGGCTGAAGGGCAAACCTCAGGAGTGACTTCAGTACTGAGTTAAAAGGGTGTCCGGGGGCCATATTCTCGGCCAGTTTGGATTCTGTTCAAATGTCACTACTTCGTGGAGTCCTTCCCCAACCACTGGCCAGAGTTCAAAAGAATCCCATACAAAGCTAAGAAGTGTCCTGAATACAGTCAAACACTTTCAGGGACAGAGTAGGCAGGGTAGGGGGTCTGGGGACCATGCTTTCAGAGGACATCTAGGTCAACTGGCATAACAAACCTTATTAAGAAAATGTTCTGCATCCTACTTTGGTGAGTGGCATCTGGGGTCTTAAAAGCTTGCAAGCGGCCATTTAAGATGCATCAATTGGTCC